>NW_024082094.1:87326-225500 GCF_003009895.1 Hyaena hyaena | reverse complement strand
ATGGAATACTACATGGCAATGAGAAACAATGAAATCTGGCCATGTGTAGCAACATGGATGGACCTTGAGGGTGTTATGCTGAGAGAAATAAGTCAGGCAGAGGAGGACAAATATCATATGTTTGCACGTATAGGAGGATTAGGAGTCACTTAACAGAGGACCATGGGGGGGAAGAAGGGGGGAAATGGTGGGAGAAAGGGATAGAGGCAAACCATGAGAGACTCTTGAATGCTGAGAACGAACTGAGGACTGATGGATATGGGGGGGAGGGGGGAGATGGGCATGGAGGAGGGCACTTGCGGGGATGATCACTGGGTGATTATATGGAAACCAATTTGACAATAAACTCTTTGTAAAAAAATAAAATTAAAAATAAAAAAAATTAAATTAAAAAGAAAATTAAAAATAGAATTACCCTATGACTCAGCAATAGCACTACTAGGAATTTATCCAAAGGACACAGGAGTGTTGATTTCTAGGAGCACATGTACCTCAATGTTTATAGCAGCACCATCAACAATAGCTAAATTATGGAAAGAGCCCAAATATCCATCAACTGATAAATGGATAAAGAATATGTGGTATGTGTATATATAATGAAATACTACTCGGTGACGAAAAAGAATGAAATCTTGTCATTTGTAACAATGTGGATGGAAATGGAGGATATTATACTAAGTGTAATGAGTCAGTCAGAAAAACAGATAACATATGCTTTCACTCATATGTGGTATTTGAGAAACTTAATAGAAGACCATAGGGGAATGGAAGGAAATATAAGTTACAGAGAGAGAGGCAAACTATAAGAGAATCTTAAATACAGAGGACAAATTGAGGGCTTATGGGAGTGGCGGGTTGGCGGATGGGGAAAATGGGTGATGGGCATTGAGGAGACTATGCATTGGGATGGGCACTGGGTGTTGTATGTAAGTGATTAATCATGGGAATCAACTCCTGAAACCAAGACTATACTGTGTACTCTATGTTAGCTAACTTGACAATAAATTATTTAAAAAAAAGAAACAAGAAAATGCTCAAATAGTTAATCTGATCTTACACATAAATGACATGGAAAAAAAAACAAACAAAACCCAAGGTGAGTAATAAAAAGGAAAAAAATAAAGATCAAGGCAGGTATAAGTAGCATAAAGTCTAAAAAATGAAGGCAAGAAAAAGTCAGTGAATCCAGGAGATGATTCTCTGAAAAGATAAACAAAATTAATAAATTTCTAGCCAGACTCAAGAAAAAAAGTGAAAAGACCCAAAAATAAAATGAGAAATGAGAGAGAAATAACAACTGAAACCACAGAAATACAAAGGATTATAAAATAATACTACAAACAATTATATGCCAACAAATTTCACAACCTGGAAGGAATAAATGGGTTTCTAGAAACATACAATCTTTCAACACTGAATCAAGAAATATAAAAGTAAAAAGGAAGAAATAGAACATTTCAATAGAATTACTAGTAATGAAATTAAATCAGTAATAATAATAAAAAACTACCAAAAAAGTTTCCAGGACCAGATGGATTAACAGATGAATTGTACCAAACATTAAAAGAAGAGTTTGGGGCGCCTGGGTGGCTTAGTCGGTTAAGCGTCCGACTTTCGCTTAGGTCATGATCTCGCGGTTCGTGGGTTTGAGCCTCGCGTCGGGTTCTGTGCTGAATGCCAGCTTGGAGCCTGGAGCCTGTTTCAGTCTGTGACTCCCTCTCTCTCTGACCCTCCCCTGCTCATGCTGTCTCTCTCTCTCTCTCCTAGAAATAAAAAAAAAAAATATATATATATATTAAAAAAGAAGAGTTTATACTTATTCACTTCATTCTATTCCAAAAAATAAAGAAAAAGAAACAAAAAAGAAAGAAGAGTTTCTAAATACATTCTATGTGGCCAGTGTTACCCTGTACTAAACCCAGACAAAGATATAATACACACACACACACACACACACACACACACACACGGCCAATATCTCTGATGAACATAGATGCAAAACTATTTTAAAAATATTAGCAAACAAGATTCAACAATAGATTAAATGAATTACACATTACAGTCATCTGGGATTTATTCTGGGTACACAAAGATGGTTCAATTATTGCAAATCAATCAATATGACATTAACAAAACAAAGGATTAAAAGCATATTATTACCTCAATAAATGTAAAAATACCATTCGACAAAGTACAATATCCATTTATGATAAAACTCTCAACAAAGTGGGTTTGGAGTGATCATACCTCCACATAATAAAAGACATATTGTAAAAAAACCCATAGTTAACATTATATTCAATGCTAAAACCTGAGAGCTTCTCCTCTAAGATTAGGAAAAAGACAGGGATATCCACTCTCACCATTTTTTTTCAACATAGTATTGGAAGTCTATCTACAGGGATCATGTAATTTCACTCATGTGGAATTTGAGAAACACAACAGATTAACATAAGGAAAATAAAATAAAAACAGAGATGGGAGCAAAACATAGGAGAATCTTAAATACAGAGAACAATCTGAGGGTTGCTAGAGGGGATGTGTAAGGGGGATGGATTAAATGGGTGATAGGCATTAAGGAGGGCACTTTTGGGGATGAGCACTAGGTGTCATATGTAAGAGATTAATAATTGGATTCTACTTCTGAACCCAAGACTACACTATATGTTAACTTGAATTTAAATAATAAAAAAAGACAATAACAAGTGTTGGCAATAATGTGGAGAAAAAAGTATTCTTGTACCTGCTGGTGGAAATAGAAATTGGTACAGCTACTGTGGATAACAATATGGAAGATCCTTAAAAATTAAAAATAGAATTACCATATGATTCATTAATTCTACTACTGGATTTTTACCAAAAGAAAACAAAAACAAAAACACTAATTCAAAAATACATATCGACCCTAAAGCATATTAAAGCATTACTTATATTAGCCAAGATATGGAAGGAACCTAAGTGTCCATGGATTGATTATTGGACAAGGAAGATGTGGTATGTACATATACACATGATATATACATATACATATATAGTAAAATATTACACAGCCATAAAAAGGATGAGATCTTGCCATTTGTGTTAATGTGTGGAACTAGCAGGTATTATACTAAGTGAAATAAGTCAACCAGAGAAAGACAGATATCATATGATTTCATTCATATGTGGGATCTAAACAACAAATGAGTAACAAAGAAAAAGCGGAATCAGATCTATAAATATACAGAAAACATTGATGATTGCCAGAGGGGAGCATAAAGGGGGAAGGGCAAAATGTGTGAAGGGTACTGGGAGATACAGCCTTCCAATTATAGAATAAAAAAGTCATAGTAATAAAAGGTACAAAATAAGAAATATAGTCAATGATATTGTAATAGCAGTGTGTGGTGACAGATGGTAGCTACATTTGAAGCATAGCATAATATATAACCTTATTGAGTCACTGTGTTTTACCCCTGAAACTAATGCAACATTTTGTCAATCATAGTGAAGTTTCTAAAGAAAAATAATAAAAAGAAATTGAAAATAAGGATTTGAAAAATATTGAAAAAATATTTTTAAACATGGAGTATATAAAAATTTTATTTTGTAGAATAAAAGTATTAATATGCAGTTGAAAAGAAAACATTTTTGGGGCGCCTGGGTGGCTTAGATGGTTAAGCGTCCGACTTTCGCTTAAGTCATGATTTCACGGTTCGTGGGTTCGAGCCCCGCGTCGGGCTCTGTGCTGACTGCCAGCTCAGAGCCTGGAACCTGTTTCGGAGTCTGTGACTCCCTCTCTCTCTGACCCTCCCCTACTCATGCTGTCTCTCTCCTAGAAATAAATAAAACATTTAAAAAAATTTAAAAAAAAAAGAAAAGAAAACATTTTTTCTTTTTTTTCCAAATTTTTATTTGGAAAAATAAAAATTTATTTAAATTCTAGTTAATTTTTACTCTTGATTCTTTTGCTTTTGGGGATGGGTCAAGTAAGAAATTGCTGCGGTGAAGGTCAAGGAGGTTGTTTCCTGCTTTCTCCTCTAGGGTTTGGATGGTTTCCTGTCTCACGTTTAGGTCATTTATCCATTTTGAGTTTATTTTTGTGTATGCTGTGAGAAATTGATCTAGTTTCATTCTTCTGCATGTTGCTGTCCATTTCTTCCAGCCCCATCTATTAAAGAGGCTGTCTTTTTCCCGGATACTCTTTCCTGCTTTGTCAACGATTAGTTGGCTGTACACTTTTGGGTCCACTTCTGAGTTCTCAATTCTGTTCCATTGGTCAATGTGTCTGTTTTTGTGCCAATACCATACTGTCTTGATGATGACAGCTTTGTACTAGAGGCTAAAGTCTGGGATGGTGATACCTCCTGTTTTGGTTTGATTTTTCAGTATTACTTTGGCTATTCGGGGTCTTTTGTGGTTCCATACAAATTTTAGGATAATTTGTTCTAGTTTTGAGAAGTACGCTGCTGCAATTTTGATTGGGATTGCATTGAATGTGTAGACACCTTTGGGTAGTAATGACATCTTAACTATATTTATTCTTCCTATGCATGAGCATGGAATGTTTTTCCATTTCTTTGTGTCTTCTTCAATTTCCTCCATAAGTTTTCTATAGTTTTCATCCTACAGATCTCTTGTATCCTTGGTTAGGTTTATTCCTAGGTACTTTATGGTTTCTTGTCCAATTGTGAATGGGATCAGTTTCTGAACTTCTCTTTCTGTTGCTTCATTATTGGTGTATAGAAATGCAACCGATTTCTGTACATGGATTTGGTACCCTGCAACTTGGCTGAATTCTTGGATCAGTTCTAGTAGGCTTCTGGTGGAGTCTGTCGGGTTTTCTATGTAGAGTATCCTGTCATCTGCGAAAAGTGAGAGTTTGACTTCTTTGCTGATTTTGATGTCTTTGATTTCCTTTTGTTGTCTGATGGCTGATGCTAGGACTTCCAGCACTATGTTAAACAACAGTGGTGAGAGTGGACAACCCTGTCGTGTTCCTGATCTCAGGGGGAAAGCTCTCAGTTTTTCCCCATTGAGGGTGATGTTCGCTGAGGGCTTCTCATAGATGGCTTTTAGGATGTTTCACTAAATTCCTTCTATCCTGACTTTCTCGAGGGTCTTTATTAAGAAGGGATGTTGTATGTTGTCAAATGATTTTTCTGCATTTATTGATAGGATCATATGGTTTTTATCTTTTCTTTTGTTGATGTGATGTATCACGTTGATTGATTTGCGAATGTTGAACCAGCCCTGTAACCCAGGAATGAGTCCTACTTGATCTTGGTGGATGATTCTTTTTATGTGCTGCTGGATTCGATTTGCAGGGATCTTGTTGAGGATTTTTGCATCCGTATTCATCAAGGATATTGGCCTGTAGTTCTCTTTTTTTGCTGGATCTCTGTCTGGCTTAGGAATCAGAGTGATGCTGGCTTCATCAAATGAGTCTGGAAGTTTTCCTTCAATTTCTATTTTTTGGAATAGCTTGAGAAGAATGGGTATTAATTCCGTTTTAAATGTCTGGTAGAACTCCCCTGGGAAGCCGTCAGGTCCAGGGTTCTTATTTGTTGGGAGATTTTTGATAACTGATTCGATTTCTTCACTCGTTATGGGTCTGTTCAGATTTTCTATTTCTTCCCATGTGAATTTTGGTAGTGAGTGTGTGTTTAGGAATTTTTCCATTTCTTCTATGTTGTCCAATTTGTTGACATATAATTTTTCATAGTATTCCCTGATAATTGCTTGTATTTCTGAGGGGTTGGTTGTAAGAAGTCAATTTTCATTCATGATTTTGTCTATTTGAGTGCTATCTCTTTTCTATTTTAGAAGCCTGGTTAGAGGTTTGTCAATTTTATTTTTTCATAAAATCAACTCTTGGTTTCCTTGTTCTGTTCAACTGTTTATTTGGTTTCTATATTGTTTATTTCTGCCTTGATTTTTATTATTTCTCTTCTCCTACTGGGTTTGGGGTGCTCCTGTTGCTCTTCATCTATTTCCTTTGGGAGTTATATTTTGTATTTGTACTTTTTCTAATTTCTTGAAATAGGCCTCGAGTGCAATGTACTTTCTTCTTAGGACTGCCTTAGCCGCATCCAATAGAGTTTGGATTGTTGTATTTTCACTTTCATTTGTTTCCGTATATTTTAAAATATCTTTTCTAATTGCCTGATTGGCCTGTTCGTTCTTTAGCAGAGTGTTCTTTAACCTCCATGTGTTTGGAGGTTTTCCAGACTTCTTCCTGTAATTGATATCAAGTTTCTAGCATTGTGATCTGAAAGTGTGCATGGTATGATCTCAAGTCTTTTATATTTATTGAGGGCTGCTTTATGTCCCAGTATGTGATCTATCTTGGAGAATGTGCCATGAGTACTTGAGAAGAAAGTGAATACCATGGCCTCGGGATGTACAGTTCTAATATATCTGTCAAATCCATCTTGTCCAATCTGTCATTCACATCCATTGTTTCTGTAGTGATTTTCTGTCTAGTTGATCTATCCATTGCTGTAAGTGAAGTATTAAAGTCCCCTGCTATTACCACATTCTTATCCATAAGATTGTTTCTGTTTGTTGTTAATTGTTTTTTATATTTAGGTGCTTCCATATTTGGTGCATAGACATTTATAATTGTTAGCTCTTCCTGATGGATAGACCCTGTAATTATTATATAATGCCCTTCTTCATCCCTTGTTACTGTCTTTAATTTAGAGTCCAGTTTATCTGATATAAGTATAGCTACTCGGGCTTTCTTTTGACTTTCAGAAACATGATATATTTTTCTCCATCCCCTTACTTTCAATCTGAAGCTGTCCTCCAGTCTAAAATGAGTTTCTTGTAGATAACAGATAGATGGAATTTTTTTTTTTTATCCATTCTGCTACCCTATGTATTTTGACTCGGGTATTTAGCCCATTTACAATCTGTGTTATTATTGAAAAATATGGGTTTAGAGCCATCATGTTCTTTGTATGATTCATGCTTTTTGTGGTGTCTCTGGTACCTTGCATTCCTTGCAACATTTCCCTAATAGAGTCCTCCTCAGGGTTTCTTGTAAGGCTTTTTAGTGGTGGTGTATTTTTTAAATTTTTGTTTATTTGGGAGCACTTTTATCTCTCCTTCTATTCTGAATGACAGTGTTACTTGATAGATTCTTGGGTGCATATTTTTTCTGTTCATCACATTGAAGTTTTCCTGCCATTCCTTTCTAGCTTACCCAGTTTACATAGAAGGGTCTGTCAACACTCTGATAGGATTCTCTTTTTATGTTGGGGCCCTTTTATCCCTAGTGCTTTCATAATTCTCTCTTTGTCCTTATATTTTTCCAGTTTCACTATGATATGTTATGCAGAAAATCGACTTAAGTTACGTCTGAGCATAGTTCTCTGTGCCTCTTGGATTTCAATGCCTGTTTCCTTTTCCAGATTTGGGAAGTTCTCTGCTATAATTTGTTCAAGGACTCCTTCATCGCCTTTCCCTCTCTCTTCCAATTCTGGAATTCCTATGATACAGATATTGTTCTGTTTGATTTTATCGCTGAGTTGTCAAACTCTCCCTTCGTGTTCTTGGATCAGTTTATCTCTCTTTTTTCTCAGTTTCCTCTCTTTCTATAATTCTGTCTTCTATTTCACCTATCTCCTCTCTGCCTCTTCAGTTCATACATTGGGCACCTCCATGTTATTATACATCGCATTTATATCATTTTTTAATTCATCACAACTATCTTTAAGACTATTTTTACATAGTCCTTGTAGCAATAGTTTTTCTGATGTCTTCCATGCCTGTTTCAAGCCCAGCGATTAATTTTATGACAATTGTTCTAAATTCTTGTTCAGTTATTTTGCTTATATCTGTTTTGAGAAATTCTTTAGCTGTCATTTCTTCCTGGAATTTCTTTCAAGGAGAGGTCTTCCGTTTCGTCATGTTGGTTTAGCTTGTTTCTCTTGTTAGTTTTAAAACTTGTTATGCACTTTGCACCTGCGAGTACTGCTGTATAATGAAGGCTCTTTGACTCTTTCCTGTCCGTGTAGTAAGTGTTCTTTGAATGGTGTCTCTTGGTCTCTCTTGTTGAGACTTTGGTTATTTTATTACCCTACTTGTAGTGGTATTTGGGACTCTCCACCATGTGTAGTTTGGATTGTTTCTTGAGGTATCCCTGGAAAAGAAAACAGACAGACAAACACACAGGGAACAAAGGTATACAAATGCACAGACAAGTCCAACAAACACAGAAACCGAGAGGGGAAAAAGAAAAAGAAAAAAAAAAAGGAAAGGAGAAAAAAATAGAGGAAGGGGGGAAGGAAAAATAATAATAAAAATAAATAAAAAATGAAAGAGAAGAAAAGAAAAGAAAAAAAGAAAAAAAAAGAGAAAGGACAGTCTAAAAGCATAAAACCAGAAATCCCAGCTACAAATAAAGACCTGGGTGTATGCAGTGCCGAGAAATGACAGGGCAGGTAGGAAGCGAAATTGGAAATGAAGTGACAGGACAGAGAGACTAAGAGACATAATTCAGAGAGAGAAAGAGGAGAATATGGTTAGATGCGAGGAGAAAGAAAAGAAGATAATGTTATTCAGAGAAACTATATAGTCTGATTACTCCAGAGAGAGAAAGAGAGATAAAAAGTTAGTGGTGGAGGTGTAGAATATACATCTAGAGAATGGATTAAATGTTACTGTTTAAGCAAACCAGTGACCGGAGTGCCCAGTCCAACAGAGTGGAGGGTTACGAATGAGACAAGGGAAATTATATCTGAATAGAATGAATTGATCTAGAATTAATCACGACAGTGCATTCATGTTGTTCTTGCGCCGGGCTGCAGTAAAATAAATAAATAAATAAATAAATAAATAAATAAAGCTCTCTAGAGAGGATGGGCGTGGTTTTGTGTAGGCGAGTTTTAACCTCCATTGAGTTCAGTCCGGTTCGAGGCTCTCTGAGGTCCTGCCTAGGTTGTTATGGGGAGAAATATGGTGGCTCCCCAGTCCCTTCTAGAACCAGGTGTTGCAACTCACTCTTTTGGTTCCGATCTCTCTGTGCCACAGGCATAGTCAAGGTGGGCCGTGCTCTATATCCCAAGCCAGGTCTCTCTTCTTGATCTTAGTCTGTGCACCCCACTGATATCGCCTGAAATATAAACCCATAGGCCAAGTCCCCCTGAGCAATTTCAAGCCTCTGGAAATCGAGCTGAGCCAGAAGAGTGGCAGCGCGGCTTTAGATGAGCTGCTTCCCCTCCAGATGGAGCTGGCAAGTGAGCAGCTGTTTCTCCCGGGGTTGCCTGGGACCATTGAGTCCCACTCAGGGTCAGCTGGACAGCAGGAAACCGAATCCCTCTGTGTCCAGAGCCGAGTATTTTCTCTCTCGAGACAAGGACAGTGTCTTGAGCAGTTTCAGCCACTCTTTCTTTTCCCCTAGACTCACTGCATCTCCCCGCAAAAGGGGCTCCCTCCCTTCCCTCCGTGTCTCTAGGTTGGCCTGTTTTTATCTTCCCCAGTTCACACTCATGCTATAAGGTTTTCTCAGTAGACTCTGTCTCCTTTTCCTCCCAAACTCCTGGATTCTGTAAGGGTTCCTATGGCTTCAGGCCTTCTTCTTGTGAGATATGGGGGCGAGTGCAATGTACGGAGCTCCCTACCTCTCTGCCATCTTGCCTCCCTTCCCTTTATGGTATTTTTCTTACAGCAGCCTGAACACAGATTAAGGCAATTATCTAATGTAATGTAATAGAATCCGTTTTCTTTCCACACCCTTTTACAGCTTTCAGGAATACACATTACAAGCATTTTGATGGAAATATGTAAAATAATTGACAAATGTGTGTTATTCTTTCATGGTGACTTGCAGCTTATCATTAAATAAAGTAATAAACTAAAGAACAAAGTGTCTAAAGGTAAATTATTACATTTAGAGGTCTGTGTATGTATGTAGGAAGTGGGGGTTACTGGCTACATATAACTCTCTATTTCTTTTGAGAGTATAAAAGATATGGTTCTTTCCTTCCATTATTTGTTTACTTTTTCTTAATGCTAAGAAAATACAGATGAAACAAAACATGATAAAGGTATCCAAAGGAAGATTGTTAAGTTTTAGCTTAAATTCAGAAATGGTTTCCGAAATTAAATTTTCAGAACATGGGGTAAAATGTTATAGCATTTTGGCTTGAGTACTTCAAGCATTTAATAAGTGAAGCATGTACCACTAAAATTACCTCTATAAACTACATGCAAAAAAATCAATTCCTGGGACTCATGGAAGACTTGTTTTTATTTATTACAGTTCCACAGAAGTAGAAATGCTCATTTCGGATTAGCCAGTGTTCGCTGTGGTAAGGCCATTCTGTGAAACCAAGTGCTCAGTTGTTTTTTAAAGCAGCTTATGAATCCACTTCGCTTCAGGCTGTGGAATCAAGTGAAATAAAAAGAAAGAAAAGAAAAAGTAAAATATTTTTTATCTATTAATTATTGAGAGTTCCTGGTTTTTTAGAGAATACACCAAAATATATAATGTCAGAAGTGAAAGGAACTTGGATATCATTTTTATTATTTCTTACAAAAATACAGGTCCCTGGACTCCACCCCAGACGTATCAAGTCAAAATCTGAGATGGAGTCAGAAGTTTGCATGTTCAACAGCTTCCCTGGGTGGTTCTAATGTTCACCAAAAGATGAGAAGTACTGAATACTCATCCAATAGCTAGGGTTTGTGTAGGAACCGAGTTCTACCAATGTACATTATGTATCTAAGATCTCACAACTGATTTAATTAATTTGAACTTTTTAAATTGATAATATAATATAAACACAAAAATATTTTAAAATAACCAAGAGTCACTCCAAATTCCACCTCATTAATATACATAAATTCATATTTGCATATTACTATCTTTGTTCACAAACATGCAGATTTTTGCTTAGTTGTGATCCCATAGTATTTTTTCCTGCCTCTGTCTCTTAACAATGTAGTATGAACTTTCCCCTTTAATTATCAAAGTTTTATAATTATTTAAATGAATGTATACTACATATATTTTATTAAACAATTCTCCTAATTTTATATCTTTAATTTAATTCCAAAGTTTTTCTCTTACAGACAGTATTGCAATCATTGTCTTTATTCCTAAAGTTTGTTTCTCCATCTGCTAATATTTTAAGTTTTAAATCTTTTTCTTTTAAATAGTTTATTGTCAAGTTGGTTTCCATATAACACCCAGTGCTCATCCCCACAAGTGCACTCCTCCATGCCCATCACCTCCCGTCCCCTCCTCCCCCACCTCCATCAGCCCTCAGTTTTTTCTTGGCATTCAAGAGTCTCTCATGGTTTGCCTCGTTCCATCTCCACAACTATTTTTCCCCTTCTTCTCCCAAACGGTCCTCCGCTAATTTCCTCCTAATCCTCCTATACGTGCAAACATATGGTATCTGTCTTCCTCTGCCTGACTTATGTCGCTCAGCATAACACCCTCCAGGTCCATCCATGTTGCTACACATGGCCAGATTTCATTCTTTCTCATTGCCATGTAGTATTCCATTGTATAGATAAACCACATCATTTTGATCCATTCGTCCTTTGATGGACACTCAGGCTCTTTCGATGTTTTGGCTATTGTTGAGAGTGCTGCTATGAACATTGGGGTACATGTGCCCCTATGCGTCAGCACTCCTGTATCCCTTGGGTAAATTCCCAGCAGTGCTATTGCTGGGTCATAGGGGAATTCTATTGTTAATTTTTTTTAACAGTTTATTGTCAAGTTGGTTTCCATGTAACACCCAGTATTCATCCCCATCTGCCGATATTTTTATTGAAATACATTTCAAGTAATGAGATTACTGAGTCAAATAGTATTGACTAATTTATGACTCTTCCTTCATAGTTCCATGTAAGTGCAGAAAAAGGTTAAACCAGTTTACACTGCTCTTTTTGCAGTCTGCAGTGAATAAATGTACCACCATCCTTAAAGCCTCAACAGCTCTATGTAAGATATCTTAAATACATAATACATATAAAATTTGTTATATTTATATAATTTAGGTATATATCATTTTTGTTTACTTCATTATTATATGATAAACGATCTCATAGGATTGCTTTAATTACTAACCATGGTCAATATATTTTTTTTAATTTTTTAAATGTTTTATTATTTATTTTTGAGAGACAGAGAGACAGCGTGAGAGGGGGAGGTGCAGAGAGAGAGGGAGACCCAGAATCCAAAGCAGGCTCCAGGCTCCGTGCTGCCAGCACAGAGCCTGATGTGGGGCTCAAACTCATAAACCATGGGATCATGACCTGAGCTGAAGTCAGATGCTTAACCAGCTGAACAAACCAGGCGCCCTCGTGGTCAATATTTTTTTAAATAATTTTATTTCTTATATTTATTTATTTTCTCCAATATAAATTGTGTTTCTATTTATTGGCCAATTATTATAGGTACCTTTATTTCACACTAAGAAATGTGTTTTATTACTAACACTCTTGATTTACAGGTCAGTGTTTTTTTCTACATCATGATACTTCCCAAATAATTAGGATAAAATGTCGACTCTGTCGTGGCTTAAATATAGGTGGGATAACTTTCATCTATATATTGTGGTTTAAGAAAAGTACTAGAAATGCTACTTTCTAAAGAATTTCACATTACTTCAAATCCAAATATTTGAAATTCATTCATTTATATTTTGACTTTAAGATTTTTAAATGTTTCAGTTAAAACAGTTTAAGGATAACTACTGTGTACTGAATGTTTTTTTTTTTTTTGTGCCCCTAAAATTCACATTCTGAATCCCTAATTTCCAATATGATGATATTTGGACTACAGAATTTTAGGGGTAATTAGGTTTAAATGGTGTCCTAAGGGTGGAGCCCTCATGATGGGATTGGTCCCCTTACAAGGTAATGAAGAGACCAGAGCTCTTTCTATGCCATGCAAAAATATGTCAAGAAAATGGTGTCTATAAGCCATGAAGAGGTCTTTTACCAGAACTCAACCTTGCTTGTACCCTAATTTTGGGCTTCTAGACTATCAAATTGTGAGAGTATGTGTTGTTTAAGTCTCTCAGTCTATGGTATTTGTCATAGCAGCATAGGCTAAGAGTATGAAATTATTTTGACAATTCAGGGAATAATAAGTAAGTGTCAGATTTTTTTTTTCGTACAAGAAAGAGTTTTGAGTTTCTAAGAATATCCAGAAAATGAAACAATGTCTAAGGAAGGGAGATCTTGGAATTAAACTTTGTTCTTGACAGTCAAATGTCAATAAGAAGAAATCAAAACTAATGGTGAATGAGGGGAAATAGGTAGACTAGTTGCATGTACCAAGCACAACAAAATAACTGCATAATAACACAGTTATACAATAGACAAGAAAAAATCTTTTGAAACTACACTGTTAAAAAAATCATGGGCTTTTGTTCACCTTCTTTCCATTTAATTTATTGTTTAATATTAAAAAAAAAACTTGTGTAGAGGCATCACAAACACCTACTGCTGCTTTTATGTCTCTTAGGCTTTCATTATCATTACTATGTCAGTTGCCAACCCTGTGTCTCTCCCATCACTCACTTTGTCTGGATTCTGCCTGGAAATCCTGTTTTACTTCAGTTAATATTACCTTTCAGTATCATACTCTTATTTTCTACATTATTATATAATTTCATAGCCTGGTTCTCCTATTAACTAGTTGAGGGTTCCTGGATAGAAACTTATCCACTGTATTTGCCTTTCAAAATATTTCTTATCTTTCATGATTCAAGTCAAATATCGCCTTAATAGCTACTTTACAGATTTTTTCACCTTTTTGAATGAATGAATCAATGAATGAATCAATGAATGTATTCATGAACTGGGCACACTAAAAATTATACTATCTAGTATCATCTGAGTTTTTAAAATTGCCCAGCAATATTTTATTCGTTTCTTGCTAATTTTAAAGTAAATGTCACACTAATTTACTTATTCAATAAATATCAAGTACCAGCCACTTTCTTGGGAATTTGGGATATATTAGTAAACAAAACAAAGAGTTTTGGCCTCACAGCAATTTCATTAAACTAGAGGATATACACAGTAAATATAATTAAACTATATAATTGAATGTAGCAAATTCTATGGAAAAAATAGATGAGGTACGGATTGGGGTACAGGGGGTGGAGATAACTGCAATTTTAAATAGTCTGGTTATATTAGCTTCCTTGAGAAATTGACATTTGAGTACATATTTGAAGGAGATAATTAGCTATGTGGAAATCTGAGGAAACAATATTCTAGGTAGAGGGATATATTAGGACAAAAGTCCTAAATAATATTTCTGGGATGTTCTAGAAACAGCAAGGAGGTTAAAGAGGTTAAAGGGATCAGATTGATGAAGAGGAAAATAAGATGATATCAGAGAGAACACCAAGTCAAATTATCTAAGACCTTGTCGTCAATGGAGAGCAATTTGATACTTATTCTGAGAGACATGATAAAATATTAATGTTTTGTTTTTGTAAGTCAGTTTGTTTCTCATAGGTTTAGCTCTGTTAATCCTACACATATTTTAATCTTTATTAATTAAATTGATGTTCAATAAGCTGCAGACCTTTAAATGAATATATATTATATATATTCATATCAAACTATTGCCATAATCAAGATTCAGAACATTTCAATCACTTCCAAAATGTGATATGTACCCACTCATTGAAAGTTTTAGGCATATGTGATTTGTTTTAAGATGATGTGATGTATGTTTTCTACAGAAGAGAGTTAAGAGTGGCTGGGACCAGGGTGGTAGCAGTATAGTTCATGAAAAGTAGTCGTATTTTAGACGTTTTTTGAGTAAACCAGATCTAACAAGGGTTGTGAAAGAAATAGAAGAATTAAAGATGTCTTTGGTATACTCTAACCTTATTCTTTATCTTAATATTTTATCTTAATGTGTCTTGGCTTAATGGGAAAGTATGACATTTTCTATCAGTTTTTGATAGATAGCTATTATCAAGAGAAGATAATTCCCTATTCATTTATTTTTTTAGTTTTTATTTTTTAGTTTTTAGTTTTTAAATTCCATTTAGTTAACATATAGTGTAACATCAGTTTCAGGTATAAAATATAGTGATTCAACACTTCCATGCAACACCTGGTGCTCATCAGAAGTGCATTCCTTAATCTCCATCACCTATTTAACCATCCTCCCACCCATCTCCCTTCTGGTAACCATCACTTTGTTTTCTATAGTTAAGAGTCTGTTTCTTGGTTTGCACCTTCTCTCTTTTCCTCACTTTGCTCATTTGTTTTGTTTCTTAAAATCCGCATATGAATGAAATCATATGGTATTTATTTTTCTCGGGCTGACTTGCGTAGCATAATATTCCCCAACTCCATCCATATTGTTGTAAATCACAAGATTTTTGCTTGTGTGCAAACCCATTTGGCTTGATATCCAACACCAAAGCAACAAACTGAAAAATGCCTAGACCATGAATGACAAAGACCCATTTACTAATTTTAAGCAACTTCCAGAGAGGTAGAAACCCGCAGGCACTTTATCAGGGGCAGAAGCACTGGGCAGTGTCACTTTTGCAATCTCATCTTGAATTGCTGCTTATAATGACAATGAGACCCATTTCTGATTCTCTTCTAGCCAGCTAGCGTCAGTGGGCTTGTGGTGCCTATCCTTTACTGTAACTAGAATGTGTACGTGCCCCATGGTCCAGCCACTATATGGGCACCCAAGCCATAATAGGGAAAGATGAGTGCTCATGTACCCCAACCCATGCAGATACCAAGGCACAACCAGGGTGGGTGAGCACCCTAAGCCCTTCACTACCCATACTGCAACCAAGGCAAAACTAAGTTGAGAAAGGGCCTCTCATCCTGCTATCTCTATGCAGTGGAAGAGCCACAACTGGGTCAGTGAATGCCTTTAGCCTTACCCAAACCATGCAGAGACTGAGCCACAATCAGTTTGGGAAAATGTCCTTAGACTCACATTCCCTGTGCAGCATACTAAACACAAACTGAACAAATGAGTGCCCAAAGCCCTGCCTACCCCACACAGAGATCAAGACACAATGAGATGAGCAAGTGGCTAAAAATATATTATCCCTGTGCAGGGACTGAGCTACAAACACGTTAAGAAAAGACCTGAAGAGGCGACTGCGTGACTCAGTCGGTTAAGCATCCGATTTCGGCTCAGGTCATGATCTCACGGTTCGTGAGTTTGGGCCCCGCGTCAGGCTCTGTGCTGACAGCTAGCTCAGAGCCGGGAGCCTGTCTTCAGAGTCTGTGACTCCCTCTCTCTCTGACCCTCCCCTGCTCATGCTGTCTCTATCTCTCTCTCGAAAATAAATAAAACATTAAAAGAAAAGAAAAGAAAAAACCTCACGTTTCACCATCTCTCTACAGCAGCAAGCTTCACCATCTCTCTACAGCAGCTCTGGCCTTATAATAATCCATGAATATGTGCAATCCACAACAGGTACACCCATAGAGTTCCTGGCTCTGGTGGCCAAGGAAGGTTGCATTTCTGTACCACACAGAACAACTCCTACACAAGACTTCTCCTTCAAGAGTGAGGGAGGTAGCCATTTTGCTTAATACAATACAAACGCAGATAGGCAAAATGAGGAAATAGGAAAATGTTCTGAATCAAATAATAAGGCAAATCCCCAGATTAAAACTTAATGAAATGGAAATAAGAATCTAACTGATAAAGGATTCAAAACAATGGTCATAAAGATGCTCATTGATCTTGGGAGAAGAATGGATGAACATAGTGAGAACTTTAACAATGTAATAGAAAACATAAGAAAGTATCAAACAAATTATAACTGTACTGAAGAATACACTAGAGAAGTTCAACAGTACAATTAATAAAAAAAAAAAGTATGAATTTGTGGGCTGGAAGACAGAGCAATGGCAAACACCCCGAGTAGCAAAAGTGGGGGGGCAGAAGACAATATCTGGACAACATTAAGCAGAAAAGGAGAAGGGAAAGAGAAAGGGCCACATAAAGTATCTCAAGAAATAATTGGTAAAATGTCTCTAATCTGGGCCAAGAAAACAGACATACAGGTTCACGAAGTCCCAAGAGTTCAAAATAAGATGAAACCAAAGAGAAACACACTGGGACATATTTTAAAATGGTAAAAGTTAAAAAAAAAAATAAAGCACCAAGAGTAAAGCAACTAACTACATACAGGGGAAATCTCATAAAGCTATCAGTAGATTTTTCAGCAGAAACATTATAGGCGAGAAAGGAGTAGCGTGCCATATTTGAAGTGCTGAAAGAGGAAATCTACAAACCAAGAATCCTCTACCGAGCAAGGTTATTATTCAAAATCAAAATTTAAAAATTGTTTCCCAGATAAGCAAGAACTAAAGGAGTTTATCACCACTAAATCAGCTTTACAAGAGATGTTAAAGACACTTCTCTGAGATAAAATTAACAGCATTAATGAATAATAAAAAAAAAACATAGAAAAGTAAAAACCTCACCAGAAAGGATAAATAAATAAATGATCGACCACATATAAAGTTAAGTTTGATGGGTAAAAACAAAAGTAGTAAAATTAAAAATACAATAAGTAACTAAAATGATGTAAAATGTGTCTTCAAATATTTTTGGGTCATATGAGTAATAACATAAAGCTTTGGAATGAGTACAAAATTAATATCAAATTAAAAGAAACTGTAATAAACACAGACAACAAAGTGAAGTTTGCTCGAGGGGAGGTGGATGGGTGATAGGCGAACTGGGTGATGGGCACGAAGGAGGGCAATTGTTGGGATGAACGCTAAGTGTTGTATGTAAGTGATGAATCACTGTATTCTACTCCTGAAGCCAATATTACAGTGTATGTTAACTAACTTGAATTTAACTAAATAAATATTTTTTAAAAGGAATATAATATACCTAACATATTTTATTTATATGAACCTCACAGTACCACAAACAGCAACAACAATGAAAAAAGCTTATAGTAAATACAAGAAAGACAATGTGAAAAGGATCTAATCACAAAACAAAAAACAAACAAACAAACAATCAAACCACAAGGGAAGAAAGAGAAGAAGAAAGGAACACAGAGGAAACACAAAAACAGCCAGAAAACAATGAACAAAATGGCAATAAGTAATACCTATTAATAATACTGTAAATATAAATAGACTAAATTCTCCATTCAAAAGACATAAAAGGGTGCCGAATGGATAAAAAGATCAAAATCATTCTATATATTGCCTATTAGGCATACACCTGAAACCTAAATAAAATAACAAACTAAAATTAAGAAATGTAAAAAAGATATGTCATGCAAATAGAGATGCAAAGAAAACTAGGGTAATAATATTTATACCAGAGAAAATAAATTTTAAAAGAAAAACTAACAAAAAACAAAGAATGACATTATATAATGACAAAGGGTCAATCTAAAAAGAAGATGTAACATTTGTAAACATTTATGCAACCAACACAGTAGCACTTAAATATTTAAGAAAATATTGAGAGAAAAAAAAGAAATAGCAATACTATAATAGTACAGGAATTTTAACCCACTTTGATCAATGGATAGATGATACAGACAAAAATCAACAAGAAAAGATTGGCCTTAAACAACACATTTGAACATGTAGGCAATAAATACATACAAAACACTATATTCAAAAACCAGTAGGATCCACATTCTTTTCAAGTGAACATGAAACATTTTCTAGTATAGATCACATTTTAGGCCACAAAAAAACCTCACTAAATATATGAAAATTGGAATCAAATCAAATATCGTCACCAATAAAAATGGTATAAAAGTAGAAATTAATTACAAGAAGAAAACTGGAGGAAAAACCCACAAATACATGGAGACTAGACAACATGCAATTAAACATCCAGTAGATCAATGAAAATATTAAATAGAAACTATAAAAATAGCTTGAAACAAATAAAAATACATCTCAAAATCTTTGGGATTCAGCAATTTGTTTTTTTTTTAATTTTTAAAATGTTTTCTTTATTTCTGAGAGAGAGAGAGTGAGAGAGAGAGAGAGAGAGAGAGAGAGAGAGGCGGCGTGAGCAGGGAAGGGTCAGAGAGAGAGGAAGACAGAATCCGAAGCAGGTTCCAGGCTCCAAGCTAGCTGTCAGCACATAGCCCGACGTGGAGCTCAAACCCATGAACGATGAGATCATGACCTGACCTGAAGTCGGATGTCTAATGGACTAAGTCACCCAGGTGCCCCGGGATTCAGCAATTTAAAGAAAAAAGTTCATAGTAATACAGGCCTACCTTAAGCAACAATGAAAAATTTCAAATAAACAATCTAACTTTACATTTAAAAGAACTAGGGAAAAAAAAGAAAAAAAGACCAAAGTTAATAGAAGAAATGAAATAATAAAGATCAGAGCAAAACTAAGTAAAACAAAGACTAAAATACATTGAAAATATCAATGAATCTAGGAGCTATTTAAAAAAAATAAACAAAATTGACAATTTTTTAGCCAGACCCATTAAGAGAAAATACATTGCATGCCAACAAGTTAGACAACCCAGAAGAAATAAATTTCTAGAACATACAATCTTCAAAGACTGAATCGTGAAAAAATAGAAAATTCAAATAGACCAATTACTAGTAATAAAATTGAATACTAGTAATAAAGCTAGTAATAAAATTGAATCAATGACCAAAAAGAAAAAAAATCCCAACAAACAGAAGTCCAGGTCATGATTAATTTTATCAATTTTCTTTAAAGAATAATCAATACTTATTATTCCCATGTTATCCCAAAAATGAAATAGAAAGTAGCACTACCAAAATTATTTTAAGAGGCATGTATTACTCTGATACCAAAACCAAAAAAAAATCAGGCCATTATCTCTAAAGAACATAGATATAAAAGTCTTCAACAAAATATTGACAAATCTAATTAAAAAATACAATTAAAGAATAATATATGGTCAAGGAGATTCATTCCAGCGGTGCAATGATGGTTGTTGGTTTTTTTTTTTCCAGTTTTTTACATGTTTTATTTATTTCTGAGAGAGAGAGAGAGAGACAGGGTGAGCAGGGGAGTGTCAGAGAGAGAGGGAGGCACAGAATCTGAAACAGGATCCAGTCTCTGAGCTAGCTATCAGCACAGAGCCCAACGCGGGGCTCGAACCCACTAACCATGAGCCGAAGTCGGACGCTCAACTGACTGAGCCACCCAGGCGTCCCGAAGGTTTAACATATACAAATCAATGAATATGATACACCACATTAAAAAATTAAGGATTAAAAAGTAAATGATTAGTGATAGTACCAGAAGAGGAAGTTGGCAGCCACCATATTAGCCCCTGGAGGTCTATGCTCGATCTGTGGTCCAGAGGCCATTACCCCCAACTGGGAATCCCAGGAAATCTCCACAGTGACCACTATAATGGCTAAACAATTTGACAGGATCGTGATTCTGGGAGCCCACTCCAGAACAACTACTGGGACCTAGATCGCCAGTTGAATGACTGATAAGGTGAACCCTATTCATGATTGTATTTTTTACTGCCACTCAGGCTCAGCAGCTTATATCCAGTCAGTAGCTGATGCTGTCAGTTATCAGTTTGGTTTCCACAGCACCAAGCTGAATGAGCCTCCTACGGTACACACAACCAGCCTCCTTGAGGAGATGTGTTATTGGTATCTAGAAGACCTGATGGCAGGGATCATCACTGCAGACTGGGACCCCCAGGAAGGAGGGCAGAGACACTCAGTGCTCATTGTAGGTATGATGATAAGGCAGTCCTTTGCCACGGGGGACCCTGGGAGCCCATATATCTATGGCTACCTGGAAAGCATGACTAAGGAAGAGTGTCTGCAATTCACTGTCAATAATATCGCTTTGGCCCCTGAATGGGTTGCTCCAGTGGAGGGGTGATCTGCCTGGAAACCACTGGAGGATCAGGGGTAGAGTAGCAAGTACTTTTGGCAGCCTAGATTCCCAAACTCACCATTATCACTTTGCCACTTCCCTATTCCTAGAATTCTAGGGTACAATAAAAGACACCCAACAGTAAACATTTTGTCAAAAAAGAAAACAAAAGTATGATTATTTCTGTAGATGCAGAAAAAGCATTTGACAAAATTTCGCCATCAATTTATAATAAAATCTCACAACAAAGTGGTTGCAGAGGGAATGTATTTCAAGACAATAATATGTATAAACACATATATGGGTTTAAGCCCATATATGATAAACCCACATCTAAGATACTCAGCAGTGAAAAGCTTAAAGCTTTTCCTCTAAGATCAGAAACAAGAAAAGAATGCCCACTCAGAGCACTTTTATTCAGCATAGTGTTCCAGTCCTAGTTGCAGTGATTAGGAAAGAAAAAAAAAAAAACAAACTAAAAGGTACCCAAATTGAAAAAGAAGAATTCAAATTGTTACTATTTGTAGATTACATGATATTTTATATAGAAAACTCTAAAGATTCTACCAAATTATTTTAAAACTATTAAATGAATTCAGTAACATTACAGGATACAGAATTAATATACAGAAATATACTGTATTTCTATACACTATCAGAAAGAAAAATTAAGAAAACAAGCCCTTTTACAATAACATCAAAATAATAAAATACTCAGGAATAGATGTAACCAAGAAGGTGGAACACCTATATTCAGAAAACTATGGCATTGATAAAAGTGATTAAAGACTATGACATTGGTAAAAGTGATTAAAGACAACACAAATAAATGAAAATATATTTTGTGCTCATGGGTGGAAGAATTAATGTCATTAAAATATCTATACCACCCAAAGAATTAATATGATTAAAATGTCTATACTGGGGCGCCTGGGTGGCTCAGTCGGTTAAGCATCTGACTTCATCTCAGGTCATGATCTCACAGTTCGTGGGTTCGAGCCCCGCATCTAACTCTGGGCTGACAGCTAGCTCAGAGCCTGGAGCCTGCTTCAGATTCTGTGTCTCCCTCTCTCTCTCTGACCCTCCCCTGCTCATGCTGTCTCTCTCTCTCAGAAATAAATGAAACATTAAAAAATTTAAAAAATAAAAAATAAAATAAAATAAAATGTCTATACTACCCAAGGCAATCTAAAGATACAATACAATCCCTGTAAAATGCTAATGACATTTTTTTTTTACAGAACTAAAATAAAGAATCCTGAAATTTGACGGGAACTACAATGGATACTGAATAGCCATAGCAATCTTGAGAAAGAATAAATCTTGAGGCACTAGATGCTACCTGATTTTAAACTACACTACTAAACTATAATAATCAAAACTGTATGGTACTGGAACCAAAAGAGACACATAAGTCAATGGAACAGAATAGATACTCGAGAAATAAACCCATTTTCGTAGACCAATTTATCTACAACAAAAGATGCAAGAACTTATAGGGGGGGAAACATAATTTTTAATAAATATTGTTGTAAAATTAAACCACCTTCTTACAGTGAATACAAAAATAAACTCAAAGTGAATTAAATACTTAAATGTAAGGCCTGAAACCATAAAGCTCTTAAATGAAAAAACAGACAGTAAGTTCTCTCACACTGATCTTAGCACTACTTAATTGAATCTATTTCCTTGGGAACGGACAATAAAAGCAAAAATAAACAAATGAAACTACATCAAACTAAAATCTTTTGCACAGCGAAGGAAACCAACAACAAAATAGACAACTTAATAGGAGAAGACACCTGCAAATGATACATCCAATATGGGTTTGATATCCAAAAGATATAATGAACTTTCACAGGTCAATATATTTAAGAAAAGGTAATTAAAAATGGGCATATCACCTGAGTAGACATTCTTCCAAAAAAGTCAACAAGCAAGAACAGGGATGGGCACCAGGCAGATCAAAACATGCTCAATATCACTAATCATCATGGAAATGCAAATAAAAACTATAAGGACACACCAACGCACACCTATCAGAATGGCTATTATCAAACAAACAAAAAACAAGAAATAACAAGTGTTGTGGAGGATGTGGAGGAATGACAATCTCCACGCGTTGTTGGTCAAAATGTAAATTGATGTAACTACTATGAAAAAGAGTATATAGTTTCCTCAAAAAAAAATTAAAGATTGAATTACCATGTGATCCAGAAATTCCACTTCCCATTATTTATCCAAGGAATGTAAAAACACTAATTTGAAAATATAGATGTGTTCCTATGTTTATTACAGCTTTATTTACAATAATCAAGATATGGAAGCAACCTAAGTGTCCACTAAGTGTCCTAACTGTACATAAATGGATACAGAATGTATCACACACAGACGCTGAAATATTACTTAGCTATAGAAAAGAATGAAATCTTGCCAAATCCAGCAACATGTAATCACCTAGAGGATGTTATGCTAAGTTAAATAAGTCAGACAGAGAAAGGCAAATTACATGATTTTTACTTATATGTGGAATCTAAAAAATAAAACAAATCAATAAAACAAGACAGACGTAGGCTCACAGGTTACAGACAGCAAACTGATGGTTGCCAGAAAGGAAGGGGTGGAGGAATGGGTGAAATCGTAAAGTGGACATACAAACTTCCAGCTTTTAAATGATTGTGTCAGGGGCACCTGGGTGGCTCAGTTGGTTAAGCGTCTGACTCTAGATTTCAGCTTAGGTCATGATCTCACAGTTTGTGGGTTTGACCCCATGTTTGTGTTATGCACAGAGGCTGCTTGGGATTCTCCCTTTCCCTCTTTCTCTTCCCCACTCACTCTATCTCTCAAAATAAATAAATAAACTTTAAAAAATAAAATGATTAAGTCATAAGGATGTCATGTCCATCAAAGAATGTAGTCAACAATATTGCAATAAGATTGTAGGGTGATGAATGGAAATTAGACTTGTAATGTTGATCATTTTGTAACATATAAAATTATCAAATCACTATGAGATACATTTGGAACTAATATATATTGTGTTTCTATCATATTTCAGTAAAAATACAAAATAAATGAAAAGCTAGAGAAAAGGGACAGAAAAGAACTGAAGAGTAATAGAACTAGATTTTTTTTCAAATAAAATATTTAAAGTTACAAACATAATTAATGAAGGAACTAAAAACAAAGATAAAGTATATTAGGAAAAGAGAAGGAGAGGAGATGGTGTATATGAACAAAATATTCACCCATTATGGAAGACCGCTTTGAGAAAAGGTATAAAATTGAAAAATAACCATATAAATATAATTTAGACATATGGAAGTAGCCGACAAACAAAATAAATACAGAATACATTTATAGGTACCTATGTCCTTTGCTTTGCCTATAAAACTAATTTTAGTGGTACTCGAATATCTTATCTTCAAATACAATGATACTGCTTTAAATTAAAGCAATTGTGGCTTCTGAAAATAGACCAAATCAAGTAATGACAGTGTCAGAAAAATGACCCCTTATGTCATAAGTATATATGTTAAATACAATTCTAAAATTATTTTTTAAACTGTGGAAATCAGAGTGGTATCTAAGAATTCCCATATCTTTTCCTTAGAAAAATTTTATGAGACAATAATTTTAATTTCATGTCATTATTATTTCTTATTTCTTGTGTTCTAGTAGTACAGCCCACTATGTTACATCATTAGGGGCATTCCATTTCTCATCCATCCCAATTATGTGCAGGCATATGGCCTACCTCTTTCAGATTCCATTAGAAAATACCAAACACTTTCCTCTGTACTGTTCACTCCCATTTCAGTTTATAGCTCATTTAGCTTAATTCCTTATGTTGGAGACAAAGAAATAGGCCCAGAATAAGGAAAGGATTTACTTGTTTTATTTTATTATTATATGATATGTGTTTTAGGGTAAAAAGTATAAATTTAAAGAGTCCCTACAGTTCTATAGTTCCTGTGTCTTTAACTTCAATTTGTGAATACACAAATTTCATATAAAGTAAATATAGCTAATTTCATATAGAATTTCATATAAAGAGCTCTGAGGTAGACTCCAGTTTTACAAACAATATCTTTCCTTGAATAGAAAAATCATTATTTGAGATATATTGATAGGCAAAAGGCCGTATGGATATGTTTAGTACCACCCTAGATATGTTACTAAGCAATTTACATGTTTCATTTTCCTATAAGGAATGCCGTATTAAAGTCCCATTTTACACTTAAGTAAAATGATATTCCTAACGATTAAAAAATTCTGCAAAGGAATTCTTCAAGTAAGTGGTAGAGTAGCAATTAAATTCAAAGCTGTTTGACTCCCAAACTGTAGGAAGTAGCAACTAGATTATGCAACATTCATTATACTTTCTATTTTCAACTTATTTAGGTATTTGAGGAAGGTTAAGAAATCTTTGCTGACATATTTTAAGATACTAGAACCTTTACTATCACAATGTTCAGAGTTTGAGACTTGATGACAGATTATTATTTACTTAGGACTAGCTTTTTTGAAAATTCCAACTACCTTATGGTGAAGATAATTTTCACCAATATAGAAATCCAAGAATAAATAAAAAGAATTACAAATACATTTGGCTATATAAAGATTTATAAATTTTTTCATAGCAAAAAAACCCCATAAAAACAATAGATATATGAGAGTAAGGGAAAATACAACAAAGAAGAAAAACAGAGACTAATATCTACAATAAATAGAGTCTTTTACAAATTGACAATCTATAAATAGCCCAAGTGAAAAATTGACAAAGGATACAAAGGCATGTTCTCAAACCATCAAACCAAAATGACCAAACTATATTAAAAATATGTTTAAGGTCACTAATAGTCAGGGACATGCAAGTTAAAGTATCTGTGATGTTTTATGCATCCATTAGAATGATTAGAGGAAGAGCTGTAACATCTATTGCTAACTTGGATTCAGAGAAGCATGTATTATTTTATTGCCTTTAAAGAAAACTAACAAAACAATTCTCTCTCTTCTGCTTTTTACACCTCTCTCCCTCATTTGTGTGTGTAGGCATGTGTCGTGTGTGTGTGTGTTTCACGGTTTGATATGGTAAGGTGAATCTTAGCGAAAAGTAAGGAATGATACATAGTAGGATATGTTAATTGTTGTCTGGAGAAAAGAAGTAGAAATGGATGAGGGTAGAAATGGGCACTGGGAAAACAAACAAAATTAAAAACTAAAAAAACTGATGTAAGGCAAATCCGGAATATATAGCATCTTGGAGAGTAAAATTATGTGTGTTTTGGAAATAGCATATTAGATATATATCTACCGGTTTATAGAAATAATTAAGATATCGTCAGGTATAAAATTAAATTATAACATATTACATATATGTGATTTTAGTTTATTTAAAACAAATTATTTATCTCTCTATCTGCTTCTGCTTAAATATACTTGTATGTACAAAGAGCTGGTATAAAAGAAAAATGAACACCTGGCTGGTAACACTGGTTATCTCAAGAGGATATATGTGTAAGGAACTTAGAAGTACAGGAGTGAGTATAAGGATTTAATAATATTTACACATTTTGTATTATTTTAGTTATAATAAAATAATATAATAAAATATATTATAAATATATAAAATATATAATTTTATACATTTATAAATATTGTAAATATATAAAAATATAATAAAAATAAATTTGTATTACTTTTGTTAGCAAAAATAAATAAAATTTGATCATAAAACAGAAAATCAATAAGGAAAACTCAGTCTTAACACATTTTACAAAATCAACTCAACAGATAATTAAAAACCATTCCAAACAAATGCAGTAAAACATATATTATTCTCAAGTGCACATGAAAAATTTTCCAAGAAAAGTAATTTGTTATGCCATAAAACCAGCCTTAAAAATTTAAGGAGATTTAAATGATATCAAACATCTTTTCTGACCATCATGATAAATAAATTTCAAGAAAAAACTAGAAAATTTATAATACAGGGAGATTTAAAAACATGCTACCAAATAACTGATGTATCAAAGAAGAAATCAAAAGGGAAATTAAAATATAACTAAACATAAGGGAGTTCTATTGTTAGTTTCCTGAGGAACCTCCACACTGTTTTCCAGAGGGGCTGTACCAGTTTACATTCCCACCAACAGTGCAGGAGGGTGCCCGTTTCTCCACATCCTCGCCAACTGCTAGGAATTTACCCAAGGGATACAGAAATGCTGAGGCATAGGAGCACATGTACCCCAATGTTCATAGCAGCACTCTCCACAATAGCTAAAACATGGAAAGAGCCTAAGTGTCCATCAACAGATGAATGGATCAAGAAGATGTGGTTTATCTATACCATGGAATACTACATGGCAATGAGAAACAATGAAATCTGGCCATGTGTAGCAACATGGATGGACCTTGAGGGTGTTATGCTGAGCGAAATAAGTCAGGCAGAGAAGGACAAATACCATATGTTTGCACGTATAGGAGGATTAGGAGGAACTTGACGGAGGACCAAGGGGGAGAAGAAGGGCGGAAATGGTGGGGGAAAGGGAGAGAGGCAAACCATGAGAGACTCTTGAATGCTGACAAAAACTGAGGACTGATGGATGTGGGGGGGAGGGGGGGATGGGCATGAAGGAGGGCACTTTGGGGATGAGCACTGAGTGTTATGTAGAAACTAATTTGACAATAAACTATTTGTAAAAAAAAAAAAAAAAAAAGAGAATACTATTCTGTAACAAAAACAAGAGAGTTATCAAGCCATGTAAAAACATGAAAAAATATTAGCAATAAATTTCTAAGTGAAAGAATCCAATCTTAAAAAAAAAATAAAATAAAATAAAATATAACTAAACAGGTCACCTGGGCTAGACAGGGCTAAATTAGTTTAATGTCTAACTCATGATTTCAACTCAGGCCATGCTCTCACAGTCATGAGATCAAGCCTTTCATCAGGCTCTGCACTGATGGCATAGAGCCTGTTTGAGATTCTCTCTTTACCTCTGTCTCTGCCCCTCCTTCCTCTCAGAATAAATAAATAAAAATTATAATTTGACAAGTTAAAATGTAAATACAACTTGCTTAAACTTATGGGATGCAGAAAAAACAATTCTAAGAAAAATTTCATAGTGTTAAATGCTTAAGTCAAAAAAAAAATTAAAATGGGACACCTGGGTGGCTCAGTTGGTTAAGCATTCGACTTCCACTCATGATCTCATGGTTCGTGGGTTCGAGCCCCACACCGGGCTCTGTGCTGAAAACTAGCTCAGATTCTGGAGCCTGTTTCAGATTCTGTATCTCCCTCTCTCTCTGAACCTCCCCTGCTCACCCTGCCTCTCTCTCTCAGAAATAAATAAAACATTAAAAATAATAAAAAAATTAAAAATTAAAATAATAATAAAGAAAAAAGAGAAACAATTCTCAAATAATCAAACTAACTCTAGACCGCAATAATTTTTTAAAAAAAAAGAATAAAAAAAGCTCAAATTTAGTAGAATGAAGGAATTAACAAAGATCAAAGCAGAAATAAATGAAAAAGAGCCTAAAAAGATAATAGGAAAAAAATCAATGAAACTAAGAGCTTGTGTTTTGGAGAGATAAACAAAATTGATAAACTTTACCAAGACTTACCAAGAAAAATAGAGAAAAGTCTCAAATAAAATTGCAAAATAAAATAAAAAGCATTACATTGTTACAACAGAAATACAAAGGGTTATAAGAGACTACTATGAAGAATTTGATAAATCCTAGCAACATACAACATTACAAGATGGAATACAAAAGAAATAGAATATCTGAGCAGACTGATTACTAGTAAGGAGGTTGACTCAGTAATCAAAAACCCCCCAACAAAAGTTCAGAATCAGAGGGCTTCCCTGAAGAATTTTTTCAAATATTTAAAGAACTGATACCAATCCTTCTCAAACTCTTTCAAAAATATAGAAGAGGAAGTAACATTGCTGAACCCATTTTATTTATCCATATTCTAAAACCACTCAAGGATACAACAAGCAGGGGTGCCTGGGTGGCCCAGTCGGTTAAGTGTCCGACTTCAGCTCAGATGTCCTATGACCCGTGGGTTCGAGCAGTGAGATCTCTGTGCTGAGAGATCAGAGCCTGGAGTCTGCTTCGGATTCTGTGTCTCATTCTCTCTCTGCCCCTCCACCACTTGTGCTCTGCCTCTCTGTGTCTCTCAAAAATAAATAAATGTAAAGGTTTTTTAAGGATACAACAAGCTAAGTACAAGCCAATATCCCTGATGAATATAGATTAAAAAATCATTAACTAAATATTAGTAAAACTAAAATCAACAATACATTAAAAGAATCATACAACATGAACAAATGGTATAAATTCCAAGGATGCAAGGATGGTTCAACATCTACAAATCAATGTTATACACCATATTAACAAAACTCATTTTAATAGATGCAGAAAACTTCTGAAAAAATGTAACGTTCCTTTATGATAACTCATTACACTGGGTATAGACAGTGTGTACTTCAACATAAGAAAGCCTATATAAGAGAAAACTCACAGTTAGCATCCACATTTAATGGTGGATACTTTTTCCCTAAGATTAAGTACAAATATTCCCATTCTCATCACTTTTATTCAACATAGTATTGGAAGTCCTAGCCAGAGCATTTATTTGCAAACAGGAAGTTAACATCATTCATACCAGACAAAGTTAAAGGCAATTAAGACATACAAACTTCCAATTACAAAATAAATCACAGAGATTAAAAGTGCACCATAGGGAATATAGTCAATAAGATAGTAATACAGATAAGATAGTGACAGATGGTTAGTACACTCATCAGGATGGGCACTGAGTAATCTATAGAATTGTAGAAACATTATGTTGTACATTTGAAAATAATATAACATTGTATGTTAATTATACTTCAATTAACAAGTCAACCAAATGAGAAAGGAAAAAGTAAAACTGTCTCTATTTGCAGATAACATATTATACATTAAAAATACCAAATCTACCAAAATCTGTAAGAACTAACAAAAGCACTCAACAAAATTGCAGGATATGAAATCAAAACACAAACACCTGTTGTTTTTCTACACAATAATAATGAACTAGCAGAAACAAAACTGAAGAAAAAATTCCACTTACAACTGCATAAAAGAAAAATCTAGATACAAATTTAACCAAGGAAGTGAAACACCTGGACTCTAAAACTATAAGACATTGAAGAAAAAAATTGAAGACACAAAAAACTAGAAAGGTATTTTATATTCTAATGGATTGGATGAATTAATATTGTTAACATATGTATGCTACCCAAAACAATCTACAGATTGAATACAATCTTTTTCAAAATTCCAGTAATATTTTTCACAGAAATAAATCTAACAATATTAAAATTTGTAAAAAATGATAAAAGACCTTGAAAAATCAAAGTTATCTTGAGAAAAAGAAGAAAACTGGAAGTGTCATGCTACCTGATGTCAGACTATACTACAAAGCTATACTAATTATAATAGTATGGTACTGGCACAAAAACAAAGAGTTCAATGGAGCAAGATAGGTCAGAAATAAACCCATACACATAAAGTCAATTCAGATATGAGAAAGGAGGCAAGAATATTCAAGGGGGGAAATGACAGTGTCTTCAAGAAATGGTGTTGGGAAAACTAAACAGTCACATGCAAAAGAGTGAAACTGAACCACTATCTTACACCACACATAAAAATTAACTCAAAGCGGGTTAAAGATTTGAAAGTAAATGCGGAACCATAAAACTCTTAGAAGAAAATATAAGCAATGAACTCCTTGACATTAATCTTGTTAATGGCCTTTTGGATTTGACTTCAAAAGTTAAGGAATAATAAGTCACAAGAATAAAAGGAACAGCGTAAGGAATATAGTCAATTATATTACTAGAGTGATGTGTGGGGAAGACTGTACCTACACGAGTGGTGAACATAGCGTAATGCATACAATTTTCAAATCACTGTTTTACACCTGAATATACCTGAATATCCTACATCTAATGTAACATTGTTTGTTAACTATATTCAAATAAAATGAAATAACACACAATAACACACACACATAGAATGGAATCTTATTCAGCCATAAAAAGAATAAAGTCTTGTACAATGTATGAAACTTGATGGAATTATGCTAAGTTAAGTAAGTCAGATAGAGACAAACACTGTATGATTTCACTTATATGTGGAAATTTTTTAAAAATAGGAGAGAATGGATACATAAAACAAATTTGTGGTTTTCACGTGTGGAGGCTGGGGAATGGATGAAGCGGTTGAAAGCAGTTAAAAATTACAAGCATCAAGTTATAATACAAAGTAGTCATGGGTATGTAATGTACATCATAGTGACTATAGTTCATTATTCTGCATAGTATATTTTACAGTGCTGAGAGAGTAGATCTTAAAAGTTTTCATCTCTAGAAAAGTATTTTGTATTATGTATGGTGATGGAGAGTAACTAGATTTATTGTGATGATGATTTTTTTCAATAAATATAAATATTGAATCATCATGTTGTACATCTGAAAGTAATGTAATGTTATATGTCAATTGTAACTAAATAAAAAGAAAAAGAGAGAAAATAGAATAAGAAACAAAGTACTTGAAACATAACACTAGTTTTCTACCTCAGTAAGTGAAGCATAGATGACTTCTCAGGGGAAACCCAGAAATATGGCAAAATGGAGGATTCTAAACTAACTTTACTATACCTAAATAACAGCCACATTAGTGCAACTAACCCAGAAACTGACTTGAAGACTGGCAAAACAGACTCTCCACCATTAATATTAGAGAGGAGGTCACGTAGAAAATGCTAATAGACGCAGAGACCCAGTCAAAAACAAAACTCCCAATGTGTCTAACCACAAATGGGAGGGACACTACAAATATAAAAATGGGAGAGGGACACATCCCACATCAGGCATCCAATACATAGAAAACCTGCACTGGAAGTCCCACAGGGTAGCTCCATCAGCTGTGTGACCGATTTCGGCTCAGGTCATGATATCGTGGTTCATGGGTTTGAGACTCACATTAGGCTCTGTGCTGATAGCTCGGGCCCTAGAGCCTACTGCAGATTCTGTCTCCTTCTCTGCACCTACCCCCCGTCACACTGTCTCTCAAAAATAAATAAACATTAAAATAAATCTTCAAACAGAAAACCTGCGTTGGGAAGATATGTTCTCACAACATTTGACTTTGTAAACCAGTGGGACTTAACTTCTCAAGTTTTTACAATCAGTAAGGCTTAACCCTGGGTACTTTAAAAATAAACTAACTCAGCTCTGGGAGAGCCAAAGGCAATAGGAAACTGAGTCACTGCCTGTAAAGAAAGAACATAACAAACAAACTCACTGAGATACAGCATAGGAGCATCAGTTTGAAAGGCGTTTGGCTCTAGCCAGGTCTCATCCTTCAAGTAGGCAAGGGCATCTACCTTGCCAATATCACACCCCTTGCCCCAGCATGCTCCTGCAGACTCACCCCATCGAACCCATCCCACTTGGAAGGAATCTCTTTAAAGTAGTGTTTGTTGTGTCTCATTTTGCAGGAAGCCCCAACAGTGACCAGCACCACTCCAAAGTGACTCTTGCTTTAGGGATAGGAAAAAATAACCAAACACACTGCAGCCCCCACAGTGGGCTGAGGCAGACATCTGATCTGATTACTAGCCTTGGCCACCAAGAAAACCTCATGGGGGCAGTTCAAGGAGAGAGTCCTGTAGTTCGAGGTCACAGCAACCCCCACAGACAAACTAGGGGCAAAATCTCTTCTTACTGTGGGCCATGCCCACCAACAAAAGCCTTGTAGAGGAAAATTCAGGAAGAGCAACCTGCAGTTCAGTGTGACCACAGCCCTACCTAGCAAATGGGCTGAGAGCAAGTATAGTGTCTGAGCCAATTTTAAGCCAAAGGCAGCGCCAGCCCTGGTCCTTTAATAAGACAGGGATTGAAACTGTCTCTCTAACAGAAATTTCGAAGCAGTGAAAGTGGCATAATAGACTCAAAATAATGACAGAAGAAAACCTACAGGCACGAATACTAAATCCAACAGGGCTATCATTCAGAATAGAAGAAGATATAAAGAGTAGTTTTGCAAACAAACAAAAGTTAAATAAATTTCACTAAATGAGCCTTATAAGAAATGTTAAAGGGAATCCTTGAGTGGAAAGGAAAGTCTATATCAGGAGTAAGAATATTAGAAAATAATATTATACATATATAAAAAACATGATGGGAAGTAAAGATTTAGGGCTTTTCGAATGGGTTCAAACTTCCATCAACTTAATATAGACTGCTATGTTCATAGGATGTTATATCTCAACCTAATAATAACCACAAATTAAAATCATGCACTAGATATACAACAAATAAAGTGAAAAGATTCCAAGCATATCAGTAAGGAAAACCAGAAAACCTCAAGGGAAGAAAGTTAAAGCAGAAAGGAACAGAGAACTGCAAAAACAATCATGAAAGGAGTAACAAAATGGTAATACATACATACTTATCAACAATTAATCTGGTTATATATAGACTAAACGTTCCAATCAAAACATTTAGGATGACTGAATGGATGGAAAAGCAAGATTAATCCATACGCTCCCTACAAGAGATTTACTTCAATGAAAGTGAAAGGATAAAAAAGTATTTAGAGTGTCAATGAAAGAAAAGCTAGGGAAAAAGGGTAAAAGAAAGCTAAGTTAACAATATTTATATTGAACAAAATAGACTTTAAAACAAAGTTTGTAACAAGAGACAAATAAGGATAAAACACAATGATAAAACTAATAACCCAACAAAACATATAACAATTGTAAATATCTATGCCCCCAACATGAAGCTACCTACCCAAATACATAAAGCAACTATTCAGAGATATAAAGAAGAAAATGATGATAATGCAATAATAGTAGGGGACTTCAACACCCCACTTACATCAATGGATAGATCATCCAGACAGAAAATCAATAAAGAAACAGTAACTTTGAATGACACATTACATCTAACAGATATATTCAGAGAACACCATCTAAAACACAAATTATACACATTCTTACGAAGTACACATGGGACACTGTCCAGAATAGATCATACGTTAGGCCATAAAACAAATAGCAACAAATTAAAAACCATTGAAATCATATCATGCATATTTCAAACTACAACACTATAAAACTTGAAGTCACTACAAGAAAAATTTGGAAATAACACAATAAAATGGAAGTTAAAGAACATCCTGAGGAATGAATAGCATAACCAGGAATGTAAAAAATAAATTTTAAAGTACATGGAATCAATGAAAAATAATAACACAATAGTCCAAAACCTTTGGGATGCAGCAAAAGCAGTCCTAAGAATAAAGTATATTGTAATATGAACTTACATCAAGAAGAAAGAAAAGTCTCAGATACACAACCTAAACTTACACCTAAAGTAGTGAGAAAAGGAACAGCAAATAAAGTCTAAAGGCAGCAGAAGAATGGAAATAATAAAGATTAGAACAGAAACAAATAATACAGGACCACCACCATCACCAACATAACACTAGAAAAGACCAACAAAAATAAGAGCTGGTGTTAGAAAAAAATTAATAAAAGTGATAACGCCCTAGCCAGACTTATCAAAAAGAAAAGAGAAATAATCTAAATAGATAAAATGAGAAGAGATCACAGCAAACATCACTGAAATACAGTAAAGTATAAGAAAATACTATGAAAAATTTTGTCCCAACAAACTGGGAAATCTGGAAAAATGGACAAATTCCTGGAATCTCACAAAATACCAAAACTGAAGAAAGAAGAAATAGAAAATTTGAACATACCCATAAACAGCAAAGAGATTGAATCTGTAATCAAAAATCTCCCAACATACAATAGTCCAGGGCCAGATGGCTTCCCAGGGGAATTCTACCAGTCATTGAAAGAAGAGTTAATACCTATTTTTCTCAAACTGTTCCAAAAAATAGAAATAGAAGGAAAACTTCCAAACTCATTCCATGAGGCCAGTATTACCTTGTTTCCAAAGCCAAAGATCCCAGTATAAAAAAATTACAAGAAGATAGCCCTGATGAACATGAAAACAAAAATTGTCCACAAAATGCTAGCAAATCGAAATCAACAATACATGAAACAAATTATTCACCATGATCAAGTAGGATTTACTCCTGGGCTGCAGCTCTGGTTCAGTATTTGCAAATCAATCACTGTGATACACCACATTAGGAAAAGAAAGGATAAGAACTATATGATCCTCTAAATAAATGCAGGAAAAACTTTAGGCAAAATACAACATCCATTCTTGATTTAAAACAATCAACAAAGTAAGGATAAATGGAATATATTTTAACATCATAAAGGCCATATACTTAAAACCCCCAGCTAATATCATCCACAATGGGGAAAAACTGAGAGCCTTTCCCCTTTGTTAAGGAACAAGACAAGGATATCCACTTGTACCATAACTATTTAATGTAGTACTGAATGTCAGCCTCAGCAATCAGAAAATAAAAACAAATAAAAGATATTCAAATCAGCACTGAGGCCGTCAAACCTTCTCTATTTGCAGATGACATGACACTCTATGTAGAAAACATGAAAGACTCTGCTAAAAAATGTTGCTACGACTAATATGTGAATTCAGTACAGTCCCAGGATATAAAATCAATGTACAAAAATCTGCTGTATTTCAATAAACCAATAATGAAGCAGCAGAAAAAGAAATCAAGGAATTGATCCCATTTGCAACTACACAAAAATCATATGATAAATAGGAATAAACCTAACCAAGGAGGTAAAAGATCTATACTCTGAAAACTATAGAGCACTTATGAAAGCCATTGAAGAGGACACAAAGAAAAGAAAATCATTCCATGCTAAAGGACTGGAAGAAGAAACATTGCTAAAATGTCTATATATTACCTAAATAAATCTACATGTTTAATGCAATCTTTATTAAAATTCCACCAACATTTTTCACAGAGCTAGAACAAATGATTCTAAAATTTATAAGGAACTACAAAAGACCCTGAATAGACAAAGCAATACTGAACAAGAAAGCAAAACTGGAGTCATCACAATTCTGGGTTACAAGCTTATTACAACATTGTAGTCATCAAGACAGTATGGTATGTCACCAAAATAGGCATATAGATCAATGGAGCAGAATAGAAAACCCAGAAATTCACTTATAAGTATATGGTCAACTAATCTTTGATAAAGCAGGGAAGAATATCCAGTGGAAAAAAAGTCTCTTCAACAAATGGTGTCAGGAAAATTGGACCACAACGTACAGAAGAAGGAAACCGAACTACTTTCTTACACCACATACAAAAACAAATTCAAAATGGATAAAAAATCTAGATGTGAGACAAAAAAACTCCAATTCCAAATCCAATAGAAGAACACAGGCAGCAAATTATTTGACCTCGACTGTAGCAACTTCTTATTAAACAAGTCACTAGAGGCATGGGAAACAAGTAAAAATGAACTATGGGGACTTTATCAAGATAAAAATTTATCTGTAGAGAAGGAAACAGCCAACAAGATTAAAAAGCAACCTACAGAATGGGAGAAGATATTTTCAAATTACATATCGATAAAGGGTAAGTATCCAAAATGTGTAAAGAACTTTTACAACTCAACCTCCCAAAACAAATAATTTAGTTAAGAAATGGGCAGAAGAATTGAATAGACATTTTTTCAGACATTCAGATGGGTAACAGACACATAATAAGACGCTCAACATCACTCATCATCAGGGAAATACAAATTAAAACCATGATAAGATACCACCTCACCCCTGTCAGAATGGCTAAAATGAACAGCACAAGAAACAGAAGGTGTTGACCAGGATGTGGAGAAAACCACATTGTTGGTTTGCATTGTTGGTGGGAATGTAAACCGGTGCAGCCATTTTGGGGAACGGTATGGAGGCTCTTTGAAAATCTAAAAATAGAGCTACCCTACTATCCAGCAATTGCACTATTAGGTATTTACCCAAGAGATACAAAAATACAGATTCGAAGTGATACATGCACCCCATGTATATAGCAGCATTATCAAAAATAGCCAAACTATGGAAAGAGCCCAAATGTCCATTGATTGTTGAATGGATAATGAAGACGTATGTGTGTGCACGCGCGCGTGTGTGTGTTCACCCATCACAAAGAATGAAATCTTGCCATCTATAATGACATTCATGGAGCTACACTGTATAATGCTAAATGAAATAAGTCAGAATGAGACGAATGATAAATGATTTCACTGATATGTGGAATTTAAGAAACAAAACAGATGAACATAGGTGAAAGATTAAAAAATGATAGAGGGAAACAGAGAGACTCTTAAAGATAGAGAACAAATTGAGGGTTGACAGATGGAGTTTGGTGGAGGATGGAACAGGTGGGTGATGGGTATTAAGGATTGCACTTTTTGTGATGAGCACTGGGTGTTATATGTAAGTGATGAATCACTGAATTCCAATTCTGAAACCAATTGTATGTTTGTAAAAGAGAAGAATCCCATTTATATTGTACCAAACGGAATTAAATTTCTAGGAATACACTTAACTAAAGTGGTAAATGATGTGGACTCCAAAAAATATAAAACGTTAATGAAAGAAATTGAAGATGAAACAACCTAATGGAAGGATATTCCATGTTCATGAATCACAAGAACAAATATTGTTTATATGTTTACACTACTGAAAGCAATATACGGATTTAATGGAATCTCTATCAAAATACCAATAACTTTCTTCACAGAACTAGAACAAAGAATCCTAAAATGTGTGTAATCACAAAAGACTCTAAACAGTGAAAACAATCATGAAAAAGAGAAACAAAGCTGAAGGTATCACAATCTCAGATTTCAAGATATACTACAAAGCTGTAGTAACCAGAAAAATATAACTCTGGTACAAGAAGAGACACATAAATTAATGGAAGAGAATAGATTTCCCAGAAATAAACCTAGGATTATATGGTCAATTTATTTTCAACAAAAGAAGTAAGAATATACCATGGGGAAAAGACAGTGTCCTTAACAAGTGCTGTTGAGAAAACTAAACAGCTACATGCAAAAATAAATAAATAAATAAATAAATAAATAAATAAATAAGTAAATAAATAAATAAATAAAAATTATACCATTTTCTTACACCATACACAAAAATAAATTTAAAAAAAGATTAGAGACATACAGGTGAAACCTGAAAGTATGAAATTCTTCTAATAAAATATCAACAATAATCTCTCTGATATCAGTCATCAAAACATTTTTTCTAGATATGTCTCCTTTGGCAATGGAAACTAGAGCAAATTTAAATTATTGGGACTATACCAAAATGCATAACTTCTGCACAGTGGAGGAGAATTGCAAAAAAACAATACTAAACCCAACCGAATGAGGGAGGATATTTGCAAATGATATCTCTGGTAAAAGGTTAATACCCAAAATATGTAACAATTCAATTTCTACAATTCAATGTAAAAGTAATCCAATTAAAAATGAGAAGACATGTATAGACATTTTCCAAATAAGACATACAGATGGCAAAAAAAAAAAAAAACCCACGTATAAATATGCACAACATCGCTAACCATCAGGGAAATGAAAATCAAAACAACAGTGATATATCATCTCACATCTGTCAGAACAGCTAAAACAAAATAAAAAAAGAAATAACAAGTTTTTGTAAAGATGTAGAGAAAAAGGAATCCTTGTGTACAGTGTGTGGGTATGCAAATTGCTATATTCACTGTGGAAAACAATAAGGATATTACTTTAAAAATCAAAATATAAATACCATATGTTCAGTAATTCCTCTACTCGGTATTTACCCAAAGAAAACAAAAATGATAATTTAAATAATATATTCACCATAATATTTATTGCAACATTATTTACAATATTCAAGATATAGTAACATCCTAAGTGTCCTCTGATAGATGAATGAATAAAAAACAACTGGTACATCTATACAATGGAATAATAGCCACAAAAAGGAGAAGTCTTCACATTTGTAACAACATGGATGGATTAGAAGGCATAATGCTAAATGAAATAAGTCAATCAGAGAAAGACAGATACCATGTTTCATATGTGGAATTTAAGATACAAAACAAACACATAGAATAAAAGTGACAAACAAAAGACACACCCTTATATAGAGAGAATTAACTTTTTGTTTTCAGAGGGGAGGTGATGAAATGAGTGAAGGGGATTAAAATTACACTTATCTTGATGTGCACTGAGAAATATGTGGAATTAAAAAGTTATTATATTGTATACCTGAAACCAATATAACACTCTATATTAGTCATACTTGAATTAATTTTTTTCATTCCTGGTTATTAATCATGACATGGTTTACTAACATAATTTCCTATGTCAATTCTCTTAATCCAGGAGTACAAACAAAGGTGATCTTGAAACATAGCATTAACCCTAGTTGTGTCTCTTGTGAGAATCATTAACATTCAAGTGAGGAATGGAGGTTCTTTGAACCCATACTAAAACAGATCAAAGGCCCACTGACACTGTTTGCTTATAAATTCTCCAGACAAAAATGAGAAAAAAAAATGTGTCCTTTTGAGATTTCCACTTAGAATGCACAGTCCCTTTTGTGACTCCCCATACTCTTTTAATATGCCTTATTCTTTGTTCATTTTGCGTGAGTAGAAATGCTTGGAAAAACAGATGTCAGAAAGTCCATTAGTGTCATATGATCTGCAGCTCTTTAGATAAACCATATTCTTTTTTAATTTTTTTAACATTTTAAAAATATTTTTAATATAGTTTATTGTCAAGTTGACTTCCATACAACACCCAGTACTCATCCCAACAATTGCCCTCCCCCATGCCCATCATTCCCCTTCCCCTCTCTCTCACCCCCATAAACCCTCAGTTTATTCTCAGTACTTAAGAGTCTAGAGAAACCATATTCTTAACCAACCAAATATATCCCATGTGCTGCTTTTGGAAAGATGGATACAGGAATGAAAAAAAAAATAAAACTCACTGCCTACATAGAACTTAAATTCTTATTGTGAATATAATTAATAAACAAATGAATAAATACAGAGTTTTAGATCAAGATATGTTCTATGAAGACAAATAAAGTAGCGTTCATGGTTTGGAGACTGACCGGACACTTGTTGGGGGAGGAGATAACATAGTATATGGTAACCAGAGAGGGTTTCTCTAAAGAGATAACATTTAGTTGAAATAGTACATGTTGAGGATGTTTAGGTCATGCAAAGATCTAGGGAGGAGGAAAGGAAACAGCATACATAAATCCAGGGCAAGAAAACAATCTTCGTGTGTATAAGAAACAAACAAAATATACTAGTTTGGCTAAATTATATAAGAAAAGGAGAAACATGGTACAAAATGAGGGTGGAAAATAGGTAGGGTCTAGATAATGTAGGAATTGAAAAGTAGGGTAAAGGTTTGAAGTAGTAGAGATAGAGATAGCAAAACTACTTAGGAACTTTTGTAGAATTTCAGGAAAGATGAAGAATGAAACCATTAAAGTAGTAGTAATTGAAATGCAAAGAAGTGCACTGATTCTGGATATATTTTGGAGGTAAAGTACAGAATTTTACTGATTGATCACATGTATGAGATGAGGAAATGGGTGAATTATAGATGACATACAGATTTTCAAAGATCAAATGGGTGGATGGCTGCACTATTTACTAAGATGGAGATAATTGGGGAGGTATAGGTTTTGGCATGGGTTGAGAGTTGTTAAGATATGTTAAATTTGAGATGTCTAGTAGAATTCACACTGAAAATTCAGGTAGGTGGTTAGACATAAGATATGGTACCTCAATGGAAAGATCAAGCTAGACATATTAATTTTGAAGTAATTAAAACATAGATAATATTTTAAGCCATTGGATTAGATGAATTTACCAAAGGAAGGTTACAGATATAAAAGGTCAGGAACCATGACTTAGATCATTGTGACATCAAATGAGGGTGGCAAAACTACAAGTAGAAAGAAAACATGACAGTAGAGTCCTAGAAGTAAAGTGCATTTTTTTTTTTGGAAGAGAGAGACTATTTTAAATGCTGTTGGATAAGATGAGAAGATAAACCAGTGGATGTGGCCACAAGCAGATATGTGGTAATCTTGGAAAGAGCAGTTTCAGTAAAGTGATAGAGATGGAAGAGCCTAACTAAATGGTAGCTATCCACATGGAAGTTTATTAAAGAGACAGTCTGAATGTATACAAGCCCATAAAATACCCTGAAAGATTTTCTACTAAAATTAAAATCTCAACTGGTTTTCTTGCATTTTACTTATTTTCCATAAAAGATTCTCATGGAAAATAATACAGTTACTTCAGGGTTTTTTTATTCATTTACTTTAAAATTTATCCTCCAATACATTCTCATTTCTTTTTAAAATTTTTTTAATGTTTTATTTATTTCAGAGAGAGAAAGAGAGAGAGAGAGAGAGACAGCGTGAACAGGGGAGGGTCAGAAAGAGAGGGAGTCACAGACTCCGAAACAGTCTCCAGGCTCTGAGCTGGCAGTCAACACAGAGCCTGATGCGGGGCTCGAACCCACACACTGTGAGACCATGGCCTGAGCCAAAGTCGGATGCTTAACCGACTGAGCCACCCAGGTGCCCCTACATTCTCATTTCTTGTAATTCTTGTTGAACTAGTGACCACTCACTCATTGATTCAATCTACAAGATTTGCCCTTTAGCAAAGAAATTGTGAATTATTTTCAAGTCTCAAAGCTGACTTTTTGAGTCAGCTTGGAGAAGAACGGACTTAAAATCCAGGATTTTTGACGGAAGCTTTTTTAAAAAAGATTTGTAAATAAAAATAGGAAAATAAAAGAAGAGAAAAATGGAGATCTATACATAAAATTTTATTAGAAACCAAGGATAGAAAAAAACTTGGAATAAAAGGTATAGGAAAATCCCCACAAGACTAGAAGAGGAAGTAGAAATCCTTTGAAAGGAAATAAAAATAGGAAAACGGAGGAAGATGAGGAAGGGAAATTTTAATTAAGATGAATATTTAATTAAGATGAGAAGCTCAAGTTTAAGACTGAGCAATATCTACATGTGCTCTGAATTTAGCAGGACAGAGACCATCAGCCCTATCATGCTGAGACTTGACAATAAACATGTGAAAGCAGAGCATGCAGGTTGATGACCAGAAACCATGCAAATGAATTACACCCCAACCAAAGATCATAAAGAGCCAGCAATGGTGGACAACTTTGGGAAAAGGAGACCCTACATTCAAACCGAGATGCTTACATCTCCTTTACCTTACAGCAAGATTTTGGAGGAAGGGGGATGGAATAGGTGATCTCCTGGAGGAGAGAAAAGAAACTAAATTTACATTTCCTTTTGTTGTCTGATTGCTGATGCTAGTACTTTCATCACTATGTTAAACAACAATGGGGAGAGTGGTCATCCATGGTGTGTTCCTGATCTCAGGGTCAAAAGGAAATAAAAGGCATCAGAAATGGCAAAGAAGTCAAACTTTCACTTTTCACAGACAACATGATACTCTACATAGAAAACCCGACAGACTCCACCAGAAGGCTACTAGAACTGATCCATGAATTCAGCAAAGTCACAGGGTAGAAAATCAACGTACAGAAATTGGTTGCATTTTTGTACACCAATAATGAAGCAACAGAAAGAGAAATCAAGAAGCTGATCCCATTCACAATTGCACAAAAAAACATAAAATACCTCGGAATAAACCTAACCAAGGATACAAGAGATCTGTATGATGAAAACTATAGAAAACTGATGAAGGAAACTGAGGAAGACACAAAGAAATGGAAAAACATTCCATGCTTATGGGTCGAAAGAATAAATATAGTTAAAAGGTCATTACTATCCAAAGCAATCTACACATTCAATGAGATCCCAATCAAAACTGCACCAGCATTCTTCTCACAACTCGAAAAAAAAAAAAAAAAAAAAAAACTATCCTAAAATTTGTATGGAACCACAAAAGACCCCGAATAGCCAAAGTAATATCGAAGAAGAAAACCAAAACGGGAGGCATCATAATCACATACTTTAGTCTATACTACAAGGCTGTAGTCATCAAGATAGCATGGTATTGGCACAAAAACAGACACATAGACCAATGGAATAGAATAGAAAACTCAGAAATGGACCGACAAATGTATGCCCAAATAATCTTTGACAAAGCGGGAGAGTATCCAATGGAAAAAAAGACAGCCTCTTTAACAGATGGGGCTGGAAGACCTGGACATCAATGTGCAAATGAATGAAACTAGATCACTTGCTCATGCCATACACAAAAATAAACTCAAAATGGATAAAGGACCTGAATGTGAGACAGGAATCCATCAAACCCTAGAGGAGAAAGCAGGAAACAATCTCATTGACCTCAACCACAGCAATGTCTTACTTGACACATCCCCAAAGGCAAGGGAATCAAGAGCAAAAATGAACTACTGGGACTGCCTCAAGATAAAAAGCTTCTGCACGGCAAAGGAAACAATCAATAAAAATAATAGGTAAATGATGGAATGGGAGAAGATAGTTTCAAATGACATATCAGATAAAGGGCTAGTATCCAAAATCTATAAGGAACTCATCAAACTCCACACCTGAAAAATAATCCAGTGAATAAATGGGCAGAAGACATGAACAGATGCTTCTCCAAAGACTACATCCAGACTGCCAAGAGAAACATGAAAAGATGCTCAGTATCCCTCCTCATCAGGGAAATACAAATCAAAACTATACTGAGATACTACCTTATGCCTGTCAGAGTGGCTCAAATGAACAAATCAGGAGACTATAGATTCTGGTGAGGATGCGGAGAAACGGGCACCCTCCTACACTGTTGGTGGGAATGTAAACTGGTGCAGCCCCTCTGAAAAACAGTGTGGAGGTTCCTCAAAAAATTAACAGTAAAACTCCCCTATGACTCTGCCATAGCACTGCTAGGAATTGTCCCAAGGGATTCAGGAATGCTGATGCATAGGGGCACATGTACACCAATGTTCATAGCAGCACTTTCAACAATAGCCAAATCATGGAGGAAAGAGCCTGTGTCCATGAACTGACGAATGGATCAAGAAGATGTGGTTTATCTATACAATGGAATGCTACATGGCAATGAGAAAGAATTAAATCCCGGCCATTCGTAGCAACGTGGGTGGATCGAGGGTGTTATGCTGAGTGAAATAAGTCAGGCAGAGACAGATACCATATGTTTTCACTTATAAGTGAAACAGGAGAAACTTAACAGAGGGCCATGGGGGAGGAGAATGGGAAAAAATTAGTTGGGGAGAGGGAGGGAGGCAAACCATGAGACTATTGAATACTGAGAACAAACTGAGGGCTGATGGGTGTGGCAGAGAGGGGAAGGGGGGGTGATGGGCATGGAGGAGGGCACTTGTTGGGATGAGCACTGGCTGTTATATGGAAACCAACTTGACAATACACTATGAAAGAAAAGACAGAAGAAAATAAATTTACAGTGTATTTACTCCCAAAAAGAGCAAATTAACCTGAAAGAGACTGTTATAAACCAGAGGGATCTAGTTACTTTTAGCAAGTTAACTTTTTTCTGATTATTAGTAATAATGATGAATTATAAATAAGTTTACTTCAGATATATATTAAATAATTTAATTGCATATTTGAATCCTTGTATGTTATGTTTTTACCCTGCTATATCTAGATTTTTTTTTTAGTTTTTACTATATTTAGCAACTTCCTAGGAAATGTTTTTATATCTCATTAAAATTTGTCAATGTAGAAGTTTTAGTCAATTTACATTTTTTATTCCTTCTTAAGAATAGAACAGTTAGCCAGTCTTATAATATCCTCTTTACAAATAATTTTAAATATTTCCTGGGGCACCTGAGTGGCTCAGTCGGTTAAGCATCTGACTTTGGCTCAGGTCATGATCCCATGGTTGTTGAGCTTGCGCCCCACATCAGGCTCAATGCTGACAGCTCAGAGCCTGGACCCTGCTTCGGATTCTGTGTCTCCCTATTTCTCTGCCCCTCCCCAACTTGTGCTCTGTCTCTCTCTATCTCTCAAAAATGAATAAACATTAATTTTTTAAAAAAGTTTCCTTAAGATACAAGTCCATTCTCTGTTCCAGTCTCAATATTATTCTTAACTTTTTGACATTTGTTTTTCAATTCTTTTGAGTCCTTTTGAAATACACTCTTTCTTATGTGTTAGTCTCTATCTTGTCAATATTCCAATAAAATTGAACTATTCTTAAAGAAAATATAAATTCAAACTTTTAAAACATTTTTCATTGTAGTCCATTTTTTTCTAAAAATAAATCACAGTAAACATACCAAAGGAGCATATCTTGGTTTTAGAGGTGGAGGAGGCATGTTGCATTGACAGAGACGTTTGACCTTGGGTGATGGTAGTAAAGGCTCACAAGGAGGTAGTGGTGGTCTTTCTCTTGATGGGGGCACTCTGCCTATCCCTACATTTTTTCCTTTTTCTTTGAATGTAGTCTTTTTGGATGAAATTTTTATTTCTCTCTTTAGTTCCAGTGCTTCCTTCTTTGAATCTGTAGATGTGGCATCTGATTCATCAACTCCTTTATTTTTAGCCTCAAGTTTATATAGTGAGTCTTCAGATTCAGCATCTGAACTTTTGAATTGCTTCTTTGAGTCTTTCTTGGAAGATTCATCAGATTCTGCATTATTAGAGTCTATACCCTTCCTTGCATCCTGTTTCTTGGCATCTTTCTTTGAAACTTTGTTAGCCTTCTTTGAATCATACTTATCCTTCTTTGACTCCCAATCAGATTCAGTTTCAGTAGACTCTTCAGACTTCATTGCAGACTTAATTCTATCACCTTTCTTTGAATTTCTCTTATCTTTTTTTTTATCTTTTTTACCCTTTTTTGAATCCCATTCAGATTCAGAATCAGCATCAGTAGACACTGTATCCTTCTTGTTGGCCTTTTTCTTGTCATTTTCTTTTGCCTCTTTCTTAACCTGCTTTTCATCTTTCTTCCATTTTTTTGTCTCCAGTTCAGACTCAGACTCAGCATCAGTATACACTGCATCTCTCTTTCTATCTTTTTTCTTGTCATCTTTCTTTGAATCTTTCTTAGCCTTCTTTGAATCTTTCTTTGCATCCTTTGTTTCTAAAGATTCTACATCAGTAGACTCTGTGTCTCTTTTTGCATCCTTTTTCTTGTCATTTTTCTTTGAATCTTTTTTAGCCTTCTTTGAAGCTTTCTTTGCATGCTTTGAGTCTACAGATTCTGCATCAGTAGATTCAGTGTCTTTCTTTGCATCTTTCTTCTTGCCATCTTTTTCTGTACTTTTCTTATCTTTCTTTGCATTTTTCTTTGCATCTTTTGAATCTACAGATTCAGCATCAGAGCTCTTCTTTGCATCTTTTTTTGTGTCCTTCTTTGAAGACTTCTTTGAATTATTCTGAGAGTAATTCTTTAACCACATATCCAACTTCATGGATTCAGCACCAGACTCCTTTAAATACAATATGAAATCCATATTTGAACTATTTTTTAAACAAGTCTGTGATATGACATCAGAAGTGTTCTTTGAGCCCTTAGAATGCTTCTTTGCACATAGGTATTCATTATCTGTCTCGTTGGAATTCTTTGATTGGATCTTATCTTTTTTTGGATCCGTTGAGACTGTCTTAAAATCTCTGGATTCTGGATTCGTTTCCAATTTCGACTTTGAATCTTCAGATAGTTCACTTTTATGTGATAATTTTGATGGGCCTTTATCTGCTTTATTTCCTCTTTCAGGTTCCTCATCATTTACTGTTTTGGATTCTGGAGTTGTTTCATGTCGGTCTTTGTTTTTCTTGGAATTTCTCTGCAAAGTTCTTCCTTTTTTGTCATCGTTAGACTTTTTAGATTCTCCATTTTCAGGATTGGTTTTAGGAGTATAAGGATTTCTGAATGGAGCCTGTCTCCCGACCTTTAAGTAAACAGATGGCCTTTTGGAATTTTTGTTAAAAGAATGCTTTATCCCTATATGAGCTGGCTTCTCAACTTCGTTTAATTTTCTTTTGTCATGACTCTGAAAAGATTAGTTAGAATAATTTTAAGCATCTTTGAATGAGTTTTATTTATATGTATATTTTTTAGAAAGAGAAAAATAAAAGTGGGGGTGGGGAAGAGGGAGAAGGAGAGAATCTCAAGCAGACTCCATGACAAGCACAGAGTCCAACACATGGCTCAATCACACAACCATTTGATCATGACCTGAGCCAAAATCAGTCAGACTCTTAACCAGCTGAGGTCACCCAGGTGACCCGAATGAGTTATATCTTTTCAATATTGAAACATGAAAATAAGCTAGCTTTTCATTAACCATCTAGTTCAAATGGAAACAATTCAATATTTTGTGTGTGTTATGTATGTGAGATAACTCCATATTAGAAATAAAATTACTTTAGAAGAAATCTTAAGATTTTCTCAATGACATATGTAGGGATTGGAGAAGGCCCATAATGATCCATGATATTTAAGGGTCCATCCTCACAATAGATAGAGTTCTTTTTCAATTCCTGTATAGGAGAGATTATTTGAAACATTTTGTGCACCTTTCATCCCTAAGTTAGCTCAAATATAAGCTGATACCCATGAAGATTGTCATGAAAATTCTTATAACTGTAGGCTTCAGGCTTTAGTCTCACTTTCTACTGCTGCTTTCAAGGTGTCTGATCAAATCAAGAGACTGAGAGCCCTGGTGTGAATAATTTCCCAAAACAAGGACATAAATTGAAAAATATATTTGATCCCATTAATTTGTGTAGTGGTATTGTAATGCTTTTTTTTTAATTTCTAGCCCCAAATCTGTCAAGTCTAGTTTTCATAGTGGTCCAATACACTAATTTCACATTAGCTTTTATATTCCTTTAACTATTCAGTAGGGATTTCACCAATGAAATAGTCACATAGAATTAAAGGAGGACCATAACAAGAAGCATGGAACTTGGATCAATACAGATGCAGAAATGACATTCAAATAACTCCATTCATTGTAAGTCTGATTTGGGTGATGCTTTTAAAACATATTTTGATATCAATATGGGTGACCTCTGTAAGATAGTTTCCCCTTTTCCTAATTAATAAGGTAATGAGACTTTATATAAAAGAGGCAAAAGCTTGAATATCCCTGTATCTACAATCCTGAGTGCCAGGTTAAAGAAAATGGAGAGGTCTTGAAACCTTATCAACATTGGCTCATGTTCTAAAATTCAAATTTTAGATGTTTTTGCAGCTGGTAAACATTTCTTGAGAGATCTCACCAGTTGCAGCATTAGGTTTTGTAGGTTGCATAGCCTATTAGGTATATAATGCCTTTGAAAAGGAGAATCATATATAAATACAAGTATATCTGAGACAGATGCAGGTAATCTGTTGTACAGGGAATTATAAATTATAAAATATCTGCTTCCAAAAGGAATTAACATTCAAATTATATATATTTTATTTAAATCTGTATAATGTATAATCTTAGATTTAGTTGAAAATTACTTTTTCAATACTTACAGGAACTGAGATTTGTAATTCTGAAGGTCTTGATCTCTTTTTTCTACCTGGCTGGAGTGGTTTGGGAAATGTCAAAGTAAAGTAATCTTGATCCCATAATTTTCTGTTTGATTCACTGACTAAATGAATGAGGACAATACACAAGTTATAGTTAATAGCCAGACTTTCATCAGCACTGAAATATTTTTAAGTAAGAAATATATCGTTTAAATTAAACTAAGTTATGACTCAAAATATAGCTTCCTTCCTTGGATTCTTTAGTTTATTTACATATCAATTAAGGAAAATAAAAGTAATTTTCCAATTTAGCACTAAATTAAGTGTAAAATTATGCTTGTATGTTTATTTTCTAGATTAAACTGGTTTTCACAATTTTTTAATTTAATCATAATAGTTAATATAATAAAATAAGTAGGAGTGGAAAATAGAGAAAAATTTGCTGTTTCTTTTCAAACAGCATCCTATATATTTAGATTTATTTTCTTTATTTCGTTTTGGTTATCTTGCAGAAAATGTGACTTCTATAGTCCCCATAATAACACAATGCAGAACATAAAGTAGTCCCTAAAGTCTTCATTGATTAAATTTGATTATATATTTTAGGAAGCCTGTGACCTCAATGACATCCAAGCCATAAAATATCAGGGCCACAAATGCAAATACTTAATTTAGTTCAGGGAAACCTATCTAAATAATGGGATATACACCCTTGAGGGCATCCAGAATAGGTGATCAAACTATCTGGATGCTCTAACATCAAAAGAAGAAATGGTGAGGTAACTCAGAATAGTTTTCCTGTAGATAAGGAGACTAATGAGGGATGTGATCACTATATTCAAATATTTAAAGAACTGTGATATGAAAGTTTAGTAGTAATAGTAACAGTATAGCTGCAACTACTAAAACATATAGTGTTTACTATGTGTCAGACTGTTTTAAGCACGTTTGATTCACACAACAACCCTTTGAATTAGATAATATAATTTATAATTGCTTCCATTTTATAGATATATAAAATTGAATCACTGAGAGAGGTTAAATTGCTTCCCAAAACTCATAAAGTGGAAGGGCTAAGATTCAAAGACAGTTTGGCTCAGAGGCCATGGTCTTGATCACAATGTTAGAGACTTTTCCTATGTATTTCCTGAGGGGAGAATAGATACAGTGTGTAAAAACTGCATCAGTGCAGGCAGATATCAGCTCAAAATATAAGGAGAACGTTCCTTAAGTTTTGGCTGTTCAGCAAAATGGTATGTCCACTTTCATCATTTTGGCTATATATTTCTTTTCTACTTTGGGTTTTGTAATTTTGATTTTCAAACAAAAGGAAATTTATGCAGTTAAGATTGGTTGTTATAATGAGGAAGAACAAACTAAGTATTTCCTTTTTTCAGTTAGTTAGTTAGTTTGTTTGTTTAGAGAATCCCAAGCAGGCTCTGTTATGTCAGCACAGAGCCTGACATGGGGCTTGATCCCACAAACCATGGGATAATAACCTAAGCCGAAATCAAGAGTCAGATGCTTAACTGACTGAGCTACCCAAGCGCCCCAATATTTTCTTTTAAAATACCTAGTAGAGGGGCGCCTGGGTGGCTTAGTCGGTTAAGCGTCCGACTTTCGCTTAGGTCATGATCTCGCGGTTCGTGGGTTCGAGCCCCGCGTCGGGCTCTGTGCTGACTGCTGGCTCAGAGCCTGGAGCCTGTTTCGGATTCTGTGTCTCCCTCTCTCTCTGACCCTCCCCTGCTCACGCTGTTTCTCTCTCCTAGAAATAAATAAAAAACAAAAAAAAATTAAAAAAAAAATACCTAGTAGAAACCCACACCAAGGTCAGAAATGCTTTAAACACACATACTTTTCAACTCACACATATACATATACACATATATATATAGGTTCTTTTATATTTTAAGAAAAAAAACAGGGCACTTTATGCTTTACCACTTTGAATGGTTATTAATTCCCAAAATACTAAAGTTATTTGTCTCCAAAATAATTTTGAATATGATCTAAGTAATATTGATCTTCAAAGACTCTTCTTACTTGATATGGAATTATCATACGTTCTGATGTTTACTTCTCGCCTGTTTAAGAAAAAAAGCTTCAATTAAAATTGTTTATAGTTAATAGTAAGTAATAGTAATAATACATCAATAATTATAATACAATGCAATACAATACAATACACAAGTGAGAATGCCTGGTATCAAAAAGGCAAAAAAAAATAAGTGTTTGTGAGGATGTGGAGAAAAGGAAACACTTGCACACTGTTGGTAGGAATGTAAACTAGTGCAATCACTGTGGAAAACGGCGTAGATGTTTCTAAAAAACCTAAAAACAGAAGTACCATATCATCCAGTAATTCTACTTTTGGGTATTTATTTGAGGAAAACAAAAACACTAGTTCAAAAAGATATATGAACCACTATGTTTAGTGCAGCTTTATTTATGATAGCTAAGATATGGAAACAACCTAACTGTCCACACATAGATGAATGGTTAAAGATGTAATATATATATAGTCAACCAAAAAATAATTAAATATTTCCATTTGCAGCAACATGGATTGACCTAGAGGGTATTATATGAAGTGAAATAAGTCAGATACAGAAATTTTAAAAATGCTATATAATTTTGCTTATTGTGTGGAATAAAAACATAATGAATACAAAAATAGAAACAAATGCATAAGTACAGAGAACAAGCTGGCGGTTGCCAAAGGGGAAGAGGGTGTTAGGATGAAGAAATTAGGTGAAAAGTATTAAGAAGTGCAAACTTTCCATTATAAAATAAATAACAGGGATGAAATGTATAACAAAAGGAATATAGTAAAAAATATTTTAATACTGTAGCATAGTGACAGATGGTAATTGCATTTATTATGGTGACTACTCTATAATGTATAGACTTGTTGAATCACTATGTTGTACACCTAAAACTAATATAATATTGTATGTCAACTATACTTCAATAACAATGTAACATAAATTTTGGGGTGCATGGGTGGCTCAGTCTGTTGAGTGCCACCTCTCAATTTCAGCTCAGGTCATGATATTGGATTTGTGAGATCAAGCCCCACATCAGGTTCCTCACTGAGTTTGAAGTCTGCTTGGGATTCTCTCTCCCTCTCCCTCTCAGCCCCTTCCCAATTGTGTGTGTACTCTCTCTCTAAAGAAATAAACATTTTATGGGGCGCCTGGGTGGCTTAGTCGGTTAAGCGTCCGACTTTCGCTTAGGTCATGATCTTGCGGTTCGTGGTTTCGAGCCCCGCGTCAGGCTCTGTGCTGACTGCCAGCTCAGAGCCTGGAGCCTATTTCAGAGTCTGTGTCTCCCTCTCTCTCTGACTCTCCCTTCCCTGCTCATGCTGTCTCTCTCTCTCTCTCTCTGTCCTAGAAATAAATAAAAATATTAAAAAAAGAAATAAACATTTTTAAAGTAACATAAATTTTAAAAGATGTCAACATACTATAAACTTCTTATGCATTATTTAATATTTTAATAAATAAACACAATTTGCATTATAAACAATAATATATTATAAAAATAAATATATTATATATTTATGTATCATTTATAACACAATTTGCATTATAAACAATAAATGCATACTAAAATACTTTTTAAATTTATACTATGGATAATGATTATAATAAATACTATTGCTAATAAGCCTTCAATATTAACACTTTAAGGAATTTTTTTATTTAAATATGGTAAACACAATATTACATTAGCTTCAGTTGTACAAAATAGTGAATCAACAAGTTTATACATTGTTATGTTCACAAGTGTAGCCCTATCCATCCCAGTACATTGCTGTTACAACATAACTAACTATATTCCTTATGCTTTGCCTTTTATTCCCATAAGTGTCAATTATCAGCTCTCTGCATTTATAGGTTTGATTCTATTTTTGTTTATTAATTTATTTTTGATATTTCACATATGAGTGAAATTATATGGTATTTGACTCTCTCAGCCTGGTTTATTTCACTTAGCATAACACCCTTAAAGTCCATCCATGCTGTCTAAAATATCTCATCCTTTTGGGGCACCTGGGTGGCTCTCTTGCTGAATCATCTGAGTACAGATCAGGTCATGATCTCATGGTTCATGAGTTCAATCCCCAAGTTGGGCTCTCTGCTGACAACTTAGAGTTTGGAGACTGCTTCAGGTTCTGTGTCTTTTTATCTCTCTGCTCCTCTCCTGCTTTTATTTCGTGTATTCTCTCTCTCTCTCTATCTCTCTCTCTCTCTCTCAAAACTAAATAAACATTAAAAATTGTTTAATAAATAAAATAAAATCCCATCCTTTCTTATGGTTGCATAATATTCCACCGCATGTGTATACAATTTCCTTATCCATTGATCTATTAATGGGAAAGTTAGTGGCTTCCACATCTTGGCTATTGTAAACAATGCATCAATAGGCATAAGGGTGCATATATTTTTGTGAAATATTATCTTTGTTTTCTTTGTGTAAATACCCAGCAGTAAAATTATTTGACCATATGGTATTATAATTTTTAATGTTTTTCAGGAACTTCCATACTATTTTCCGCAATGGCCATACCAGTTTACATTCCCACCCGGAATATAAAAGGAAAAATCCCTTTTTCTCCACATTCTCTCTTGTCAAAACTAAATGTTGCTTCTTGTCTTTTAACCATCTTAAAGTTATAAAATGATTTCTCATTGTGGTTTTGATTTGCATTTCAATGATTATTAGTGATGTTGAGCATCTTTTCATGTGTCTCTTGGGCATCTGAATGTCTTCTTTGAAATATCGGGTAAGGGAAGGAAAAATAAGATAAAAACACATAGGGAGGCAAGCCATAAGAGACTCAAATACAGAGAACACACTGAAGGTTGCTGGAGAGGAGGTGGTTGGAGGGATGGGTTAAATGGGTGATGGGTATTAAGGAGGGCACTTTTTGGATGAGCACTGAGTGTCATATGCAAGAGAAGAATCACTGGTTTCTACTCCTAAAGCCATGACAATACTGTATTATAATTCACTTGAATTTAAATGTTTAAAAAATGGCTATTCAGGTCCCCTCCACATTTTTAAATCAAGTTGCTTGATTTTTTAGTATTGAGTTGTATGTGTTTTTAAATATATTTTTAGTATTAAACCTTTATCAAGTATATCATTTGCAAATTTCTTCTCACATTCAGTAGGCTCCTGTTTTGTTTTGCTGATAGTTTCCTTTGCTGTGACAAATCTTTTTTATTTTGATGAAGTTCCAAAAGTTTACTTTTGCTTTCGTACCCCTTGCTTTAGGAAACATATCTAGAAAAATATTGCTATGATTGATGTAAGAGAAATTATTGCCTGTATTATCTTCTGGGATTGTGATGGTTTCAGGTCTCATATTTAGGTCTTTAATCCATTTTGAGCTATTTTTATGGTTACTGTTAAAAGGTTATCCAGTTTCATTCTTTTACATGTAGCTTTCCAGTTCTCCCAGCAGTATTTATTGAAGAGGTAGTCTTTTGCCTATAGCATATTATGTATATTGTGCCTCTTTATTGAAGGTCTCACTGGGCTCTTCTACTCTTTTCTCCATCATGTTATCTTTATAATCATTACTTTAAATTTGTTATCAGGCATATTGCTTATGCTTAATTCATTTAGTTGTTTTTATGAATTTTTTCTTTCTTTTCTTTTTTCTTCTTTCTTTCTTTCTTTGGGAAAATATTCTTCTGTTTCTCCATTTTTCTTGAATTTCTGTGTTTGTTTCTATGGATTAGGCAGAACAGTGACTTTTTCTAAACTGAAGGAATGGTCCTGTGTATGGTTGTCCTCTATGTAGACTGTGTGGTTGGTGACTTTTCCTGGCTGGCTAAAGCTATGATTGGCATGGACTGAGGGTCTTGGGTATCAAGACATGTAGTGTAGTGGGCATCCTGTCAGGACAACTAAAAGTGAAGTGTATGCAGGCAAGGGTTTCACAGCTTTCTACACACTGAGGTCACCGTAGTAAGAGAGTTAAAGCTGAAATAGGTGTAAGCCATGGTATTCTAGGGCACTCTGTGGAGTCTCGAGGTGCCTGGCAGGGTGGCTAGAGCTGATGTAGTGTGTAGTCAGGAGGTCCTGAGCTCTTCATGCAAAGGATGAAAGGTGCAAAGCCCTACCAGAACAGCTGAAACTAAAATGGGTACAAGTGAAGCTAACTGGGGCTCTAAAAACAAAATGACCTTGGGAGGATACCTGAAAACCAGAATCCAACCCATATACCCCAGGCATGGAGGGACCCACACAAGGAAGACAAATTGCCATAACATTTGGTGTGCATGAATCCCACAAAAGACACAATGACTCTAAACCCACATATTTCAATAATAACACTGAATGTAAATGGGCTGAATGTTCCAATCAAAAGACATAGGGTAGCAGAATGAATAAAAAAACAAAATCTATCTATTCGCTGTCTACAAGAACGAATTTTACACTGGAAGATACCTTCAGATTAAAAGTAAGGGGATGGAGAAATATATATCATACTACTGGAAGTCAAAAGAAAGCTGGAATAGCTATAAGTATATGAGACAAACTGGACTTTAAATTAAAGACAATAACAAGGGATGAATAAGGGCACTATATAACAATTACAGGGCCTATCAATCAGGAAGAACTAACAATTATAAATGTCTACACACCGAATATTGGAGCACCTAAATATTTAAAACAATTAATCACAAACAGAAACAATCTAATAGATAAGAATGTGCTAATAGCAGGGACTTTTCATACTCTGCTTACAGCAATGGATAGGTCAACCAGACAGAAAATCACTAAAGAAACAGTGGAATTGAATGACACAGTGGACCAGATGGATCTGACAGATATATTTAGAACTCTACATCCTGAGGCTATGGAATTCACTTTCTTCTCAAGTGCGCATGGCACATTCTCCAAGATAGATCACATACTGGGACATAAAGCAACCCTCAATAAATATAAAATAATTGAGATCATACCATGCATACTCTCAGATCATAATGCTTTGAAAGTTGAAATCAATCCCAGGAAAAGTCTGGAAAACCTCCAAACACACCCCGAATAGCCAAAGTAATACTGAAAAATAAAACCAAAACGGGAGGTATCACCATCCCAGACTTTAGCCTCTACTACAAAGCTATCATCATCAAGACAGTATGGTATTGGCACAAAAATAGACACATAGACCAATGAAATAGAATTGAGAACTCAGAACTGGACCCAAAGTATACAGCCAACTAATCTTTGACAAAGGAGGAAAGAGTATCCAATGGAAAAAAACAGCCTCTTTAACAGGTGGTGCTGGGAGAACTGAACAGCAACATGCAGAAGAATGAAACTAGAACATTTTTCACACCAGTGAGAAAAATAAACTCAAAATGGATAAAGGACCTGAACGTGAGACAGGAATCCATCAAAACCCTAGAGGAGAAAGCAGGAAACAACCTCCTTGACCTCCACCGCAGCAATTTCTTACTTGACACATCCCCAAAAGCAAAAGAATCAAGAGCAAAAATAAACGATATCGGGACCTCATCAAGATTAAAAGCTTCTGCACAGCAAAGGAAACAACCCACAAAACTAATAGGCAACCAACAGAATGGGAAAAGATAGTTGCAAATGACATATCAGATAACGGGTTAATATCCAAAATCTATAAGGAACTCACCAAACTCCACACCAGAAAAACAGCCAACCCAGTGAAGAAATTGGCAGAAGATATGAACAGACACTTCTCCGAAGAGGACATCCAGATGGCCAACAGACACATGAAATGATTCTCAGCCTCCCTCCTCATCAGGGAAATACAAATCAAAACCACACTGAGATACCATCTCACACCGGTCAGAGTGGTTTAAATGAGCAAATCAGAGATCTCTAGATGCTGGCGAGGATGTGGAGAAACGGGCACCCTCCTAAACTGTTGGTGGGCATGGAAACTGATGCAGCCCCTCTGTAAAACAGTGTGGAGGTTCCTCAAAGAATTAACAATAGGCTATGTCCCAGAAATAACACTGCTGGGAATTTACCCAAGCAGTATATGAGTGCTGATGCATAGGAGCACATGTACCCCATTATTCATGGCAGCACTCTCAACAATAGCCAAAACACGGAAAGTGCCTAAGTGTCCATCAACGGATAAATGGATCAAGAAGATGTGGTTTATCTGTAGGATGGAATACTACATGGCAATGAGAAACAATGAAATCTGGCCATGTGTAGCGACATAGATGGTCCTTGAGGGTATTATGCTGAGCCAAATAAGTCAGGCACAGAAGGACAAACACCACATGTTTGCACTTATAGGGAGATTAGGAGGAACTTAACGGAGGACGTGGGGGAGAAGAAGGGGGGAAATACTGGGGGAGTGGGAGAGAGGCAAACCATGAGAGACTCTTGAATGCTGAGAACAAATTGAGGACTGATGGTTGTGGCGGGGGAGGGGGGAGATGGGCATGGAGGACGGCACTTGTGGAGATGTGTACAGGGTTATATGGAAACCAACTTGACAATAAACTATTTAAGAAAAAAAAAAGACCTGGCAAGTTCCATTTCCTTCTCCCACACCCTAATTTAGATACAAGGACAACAGCATAAACCATTAGGGTACATAGTCTCTCCACTTCATTTGCTAATAGTGTATCCCAACCCTGTGTGCTCCTGCCGAAACATCCCTGCCTTCTAAGTTTCACAAGGAGTTTTTTCAGGTAGATGCGGCCCCCACCTCTAGCAGCAAAGGTGTGCAGGACTTGTTCGCAATGTGCTTCTAGACCCCATGTTCTCCTGTGTACCTTCTGCTTCCAATATACCATTGCCCAAAGCCCATCCAATGCAGTGTCAAAAGTAGCCTCAATAGGAGCCACCATCTCTCAAAAGTGATTTCTGGTCTGTCACGAGGGGAAGATAATTACACAGGCAAATCCAACGGTGATTCAAGAAGTGGGCTGGGAACAGACATCAGGTCTGACTGAAGCCACCAATGCCCCCCCTTTTCAGGTAATATCTTCTTTATTTTTACTAATGTTTGTCTGCCTGACCTATTAGCATTTTAGAGAGTACTGTAGTGTTTATTTATCAATTTTTCTTTGTAGTTCTGTCAACTTTTGATTTATATAATTTTGGGGGGGCAAGTGGAGAAAAAGGAATCCTCATGCACAGTTGTTGGGAAGCCAATGGTGCAGCAACTGTGGAGGACAGTATGGAGTTTCCTCAAAAATTAAAATAGAATTACCGCGTGATCCAGTAAATCTACTACTGGATATTTTCTCAAAGACTATAAAAGCAGTATTTCTAAAAGATATATACACCCTTATGTTTATTAAAATATTATTTACAATAACCAAATTATGGAAGCAATCCAAGTGTCCATTGATGGATGTAGAAATAAAGGATATATGATACATATCTTCAGTGGAATATTACTTCGCGATCAAAAAAAAAGAAATGTCAGCATTTGCAACAGCATTCATAGATCTGGAGGGTATTATGTTAAGTGAAGTAAGACAGTCAATAAAAGAGAAATACAATATGATCTCATTCATAAGTGAAATTTAAGACACAAAACCAATTAATAAGCAAAAAAGAGATAAATCAAAAAGCAGACACTTAACTATAGAGAAGAAACTAATGGTTACCAAACTGGAGGTGGTTGGGGGAATGAATTAAATAAGCTATGGGGGATTAAGAATATGCCTATCATGATGAGCACTGTTAATGTATAGAATTATTGAATCACTATATTATACACTGGATACTAATGTAACATCGTATATTAACTATACTGGAATTAAAATTAAAAAATAACTTGTGGGGATGAGCACTGGGCGTTATATGGAAACCAACTTGTCAATAAACTATTTGTAAAATAAAAAAATAAAATTGAAAAATAAATATTTAAAATAATTAAAGTTACATGGTTAGGAATCTTAAAATGATAAAATAAAATACGAGACAAAAATTGTTTCAGTGGATTATAGAAAAAATACCTAAAATAAAAGAACACATTAAGGTTAATGTTTTAAATGGAGAAGAGATACTGTGTACACACTAAAGGATAGTAAGCTAATAAAGCCATACTAATGTCAAACAAAGTTAAGTTTAACATAAATAAAGATAAGTGTAACATTTTATAATGCTAAATGGTCCAATCTCAGGAAAATGAAACAAGTCTAAATTTGCATGTAGTCACTTGCCTAGCTATAAAATACGTAAGCAAATATTTATACAACTAAAAGAAATATGCAAACTCACAATTACAGGTGCAATCTTTAGTACATGTGTTTTAGTAACTAACAATTCAATTAGATAAAATATATCAATAGAGATATAGAAAATTTGAATAACAATATTAACAAAATGACATATGAAAACACTACACCAAACAATTACACAATACACATTCTTTTCAAGATCACATGGAATATTTAACAAAACAGCCTACTCAGACTGGACTATAAATTAAGTTTCAACAAGTATCAAAGTACTGAAATTATATGGTATATATTTGCTAACCACAGTTGAATAAAGCTAGAAATCAATAACAAAAAGAAAATTTAGAAAAATCTAAACATTTGGAAATTAATAGTATAATATATGGGTTAAAGAGTAAATTTCAATCGAAATTAGAAAATATTTTAAAATAGATTATGTATATCATAAAGAAAAATGTGAGTTAAATATGAATGGATGCAAAGAATTACTAAGTATTTTATAGCTTTATTCATATATCATAAAATAAGAGATGCTGAAAATAAATATTTTACATATCCGTCTCAAGAAGCTAGACACAGAACACACTGAAGTCAATATATGTAGGAAGAAAAAAAATAAAGATAATGGGGGCACCTCGGTGGCTTAGTCAGTTAAGCATTTGACTTTTGATTTCAGCTCAGGTCATGATCTTATGGTTCATGAGATTGAGCCCTGTGTTGAGCACTGCTCTGACAGCGTGGAGCCTGCTTGCAATTCTCTCTCTCCTTTTTCTCTACCCCTCTCCCACTTTCTTTCTCACAAAATACATTAATAAACATTAAAAAAATAAAGACAACAGAGGTGAAAAGAAAACAAAAGCTTTATGCATGTAAATTTGAAAGTTTAGATGAAATAGGAAAGTTCCTTTAAAACGAACACATATTAAAGCTGAAATAGAAAAATCAGAATTATTGTATGTATACTAAACATGTTAGCGTGATAATTAAAAACTTACCGATATAGAGAATTCCAGGTCTGGATGTCTTCATTGATCAATTCTCCCAAAAACCTAAGGAAGAAATAATAACAATTATTCACAAACTCTTCCAAAGTCTAGGAATGAACATGGTTCATGAGTTCAAGCCCCACATTGGGCTCTGCACTGGTGGTGTGGAGCCTGCTTGGGATTTTCTCTCTCCATTTCTGCCCCTCCCCTGTTCATGTTCTCTCTCTCTATCTCTAAAAATAAATAATAAATAAATAAACTTACAAAAAAATACCTAACATTCATTTGTGGTAAAATTTTTTTATCAAACAAGAAATAGAAGGAAACTTCTTTAGTCTGGTAAAAAAAAAAAAAATCTACAGGAAATTAGAACAAATGTAGTATTCAATGGTGACGTGAAAGCATTCCTCTTAAACTGAGGAATAAGAAAGATGTCCAGTAGTAAACTTTCATCTGACTTTGTAATAGAGGTCCTAGCCTGTGCAACAAAGCAAGAAAAATAAATTAGAAGTCTAAAAATAGTAAAAGGATAAATAAAATTGTTATTATTTGCAGCAAGCACAACTGTTTACGTAGAAAATACAAGATGTTTCAGACATACAATCAGAATTAATAGATGAAGTTAGTGAAATTGTTAGATTCTGAAACTGTGAAAATCAGTTATATTTCTATACACAACAATATTATTAGAAAATACACCATTTATATGATAACATCATAAATACCAAGCACTTAGGAATAAATCTAAAACTATATCTGCCATATGTCTATACTGATTGGTGTAAACCAATAGTAAGGTAAATTAAATTAAATAAAACATAAATAAGTGGACATATATACCATGTTCAGGAATTGAAAGATTCAATATTATTATATGTATAACACAGCTTCCCACATTGATATATTCATTGACTATAATCTCAATAGCATTTTTTACACTTTTGATAACTGATAGTTGATTCTAAATTTTACATGAAAATAAAAGAATCAAGAATATCCAAGACAATTTTTTAAAAAAAGGAAAGACAGGGGTGCCTGGGTGGCTTGGTTGGTTAAGCGTCCGACTTTCGCTTAGGTCATGATCTCACGGTTCGTGGGTTCGAGCCCCGCGTCAGGCTCTGTGCTGACTGCCAGCTCAGAGCCTGGAGCCTGTTTCAGTCTGTGACTCCCTCTCTCTCTGACCCTCCCCTGCTCACGCTGTCTCTCTCTCTGTCTCCTAGAAATAAATAAACATTTGAAAAAAAATAAAATAAAAAATGGAAAGACATATATTGCCAAATATTAATATATCAATTTATGATAATATGACAAAAGTTAAGACAATGTAGAGTTGACACAAAAACAAATAACTGTTGAAACAGAATACAAACTATAAAAAGCGGTCTATAAAGATATGGTCACATGAGTTATCCCAAAATTGTTATGCATTGGGGAAAGAGTATTTTCAACAAATGGTACTAGTCAACTTGATATCTTGATATTTTCCAAGAGGAAAAGATGTGATTATTGATTTTTATTTCACATTACACACCAAAATTAGTCCTAGATCTATTACAGACATAAAGTTAAAAAATAAAACAAAATATTTTCAGAAGTAACATAGGAGAATATTTTAATAACAGTGTAGTATTTCTTAAACAGGGCATAAAAATGTATAATCATAATGGAATAGAATGACATGGTAAGCTTCTGTTATCCAATGAAAATTAACTGTTCCACTCTTTCTTTTTCCAAAAATGGAAATGAAAAGAAAAATAGTGGATAAAAGACATAATTCTTCTTCGAACATCATAATGATATATTTTGAAAGAAATGGTAGTGTCATAACAATATTAATAACAATAATAACTAATATATTTATTGTGATTTTGTAGTGCTTTATAGTGATTAAAATGCACTTTCAAGTGTAGTATATATTTTAATATAATACACTATTTTAATTTGTTTTATTTCTTCTGGAGTGAAAACCTGTTCTCCAAATTATTTTTTTGTCTCCATTTATATATCCTTTACCACAAATCTTCTTTTAATACACATAACTTCTGTCTAACTGTTTTCCTCTACTTCTGTTTAATTCATTAATTTTCTTGAAATTCTATTCCCTGATAATTGAGTGAGTCAATTCTTCAAATTTGAATAAGAAATTATTACATGATTTTCATTCCTTTATACATTCAACTAATAAATATTGAGCACTGTGTAAGGCTGATACATAATCTCACAAAATATCCATATATGAAACCCTGGAACCAATGAATGTTATCATATATTAAAAACAGGAACTACATATATATGGTTAAGAATCTTGAAATCAGGAAATTATTCTGGATTATCCAGAAGGTCAATAAATGTATTCAACATAGTTCTTATAAGAGAAAAACCAGAAAGCTAGAGGATGATAAGGCAATCTGGTGATAAAAACAGAGACTGTAATTATTCCCTTTGAAAAAAAGGAAAGGGGACACAAGCCAAAGAACTCAGGTGGTTACTAGAAGCTAAAACTATGCCAGAAAATTGGTTTTCTCTTCAAAGCCAACCTTGAAGATACCTTGATTTTATCCTAGTAAAACTGATTTCAGACTTATAACCTCCAGGAATGTAAGCAAAGATGTTTGTATTATTTAGCCCACTGAGTTTGTGGTATGTTTCCACAGCAGTAATAATTAATACAAATCGTGGTACCCGTAGTGGGTGTGGGTGCTGCTGTAACAAATACCTAACAATGTGGAAGTGAATTTAGAATTGGAATATGGGCAAAGGTTAAAGAGATTTATATTGCCTTGAGAAACCTGTTAGTTGACATATAAATGTTAAAGATTCTCTGATGGACTCTGGAGGAAGTGAGGAATATGATAGGAGAAGACTATCATCTTAAAGAATACTTAAATTGTAATAAAGAGACTATTGGTAAAATATGGACATTAAAATTGTAAATAAACACTCAGAAGGAAGTGGGGGGCACAATAGAGAAAACCTATATCATCTTAGAGAATACTTATATAGTCACAAATAGAATTTTGGTTGAAATATGAACATTAGGGATGCCTGGGTGTCTCAGTCAGTTAAGCATCTGACTCTTGATCTCATCTCAGGTCATGATCTAACGGTTCATGAGATCAAGCCCTATATTGGGCTATGAGCTGACAGCACGGAACCTGGTTGAGATTCTCTCTCTCCCTCTTATTCTCTCCCCTGATCAATGTCTCTCAAAAGAAACAACCTTTGAAAAAAAAGTAAGGAAATTAAAACTTCAAGGCAGTAAAATAATTACATCTATAAAAAACAGTCAAGTAATCACAAAATAAATTGATGCAAAGTAAAATATCATATACATAAACTGTGTGTGGGAAGAATAAAAATTTAATACTTTTAGAATGGAATGGGTTCCACTTAGGTAACCATCAATTTAATATAGACGTTATATGTATGAGAAGTTATATATGAGCTAATGGTAACCACAAATGAAAAACCTGTTAGATATTAAAAAAAAAAGAAGAAAAAAAAAATCCAAACGTATTACTTAAGAAAATCACCAAAAGAAAAGAATTAGAGAAGAAAGGAACAGAGAAAAATACAAAAACAAATATAAAATAACAAAATTGAAATAACTACACATTTATTGGTAATCACTTTGATTGTAAATGTCCTAAATGTTCCAAACAAAAGACACAGGCTGAATGAAAGGATAAAAATGCAAGAACCATCTATATGGTACCCAGAAGAGACCCACTTCTGACCTAAAGACACATACAGATTGAAAATGAAAAAAATGGAAGAACCCTTATCATGCAAATGGAAATAAAAAGAAAAATGCATAGGAATACTTGCATAGGACAAAATTGACTTTTAAACAAACACTGTAACAAGAGACAAAGAAGGACACAACATAGTGATACAGCCAAAAATCCAAGAAGCAGATATAACAATTTGAAATATTTATGCACCGAAAATGGGTGCACCTATATATATAAAACAATTGTTAGCAGACATAAAGGAAGAAATTGACTATAATAAGGTAATAGTATGGAATCTTAAAACACTTTTACAGGAATAAATAGATCATCCAGGCAGAAAATCTACAAGGAAACAGTGGCTTTAAATGGTACATTGGGCCAGATAGACCTAACAGATTCAGAATATTCTACTCAATGTGTGTAGTGCATATTATTTTCAAGGGCACATGGAACATTCTTCCAAATAAATCAGATGTTATACCACAAAACAAGTCTCAATAAATTAAAAAACAAAGGCTGAAATCATACCAGGCATCTTTTCTGACCACAAAGTTATGAAACTAGAAATCAATCACAAGAAAAAAAATGGAAAAAGCACAAATACATGGAGGCTATATAACATAAACATTGAATGGGTCAACCAAGAGATCAAAGAGGAAATAAAAAAAATGCATGAAGACAACGAAGATGAAAACAAAACAGTAAAATAATTGAGGGATTGAAGCAACAGTCCTTCCAAGAGGGAAGTTACAGCAATACAGGCCTACCTCAAGTACTAAGAAAAATCTCAAGTAAACAACCTAACCTTAAACCTAACGAAACTAGAAGAAGAACAAAGTCCAAAGCCACTAGAAGAAAGGAAATAACAATGATTAGAGTAGAAATAAATGAATAGAGACTAAAAAAATAGAACAGATAAATTAAACAAATACCGTTTCTTTGAAACAAGGTTTATCAACAAAATGGACAAACCTTAAGCTAGACTCAACAAGAAAAAATGAGGGAGGACTCAAATAAATATAATCAGAAATGAAGTAAGAGAAATAACAACTAACGCCACAAAAATATGATGGATTATAAAAGAAAATTATGAAACAGTATAATGGGATCAAATTGGACACCCTAAAAGAAATTGATAAGTTCCTAGAAACATAACTTTCTGAAAGTGAATCAGTAAGTAATAGAAAATTTAAATAGACTGATTACTAGCAATGAAATTGAATCATTAAAAAAATTTAAAAAACAATCCCAAAAAACAAGTGCAGAACTGATGGATTCACAGTAAATTCTACCAAACATTTTAAAAAGAGTTAATACCAATGCTTCTCAAACTCTTTGAAAAAAAAAAAAGAAGGTGAAAGAAAACAAAAATTATTGTACAACGCTAGCATTACCCTGAATTAAAAAACAAACAAACAAACAAACAAACAAACAGATAAAGGCACTACAAAAAAAAAAAAACTACAGGCTAAAATCTCTGATGAGCATAGATGCAAAAACCAACAATAATATATTAGCAAACCAAATTCAGCAATATATTAAAAAATTCATTCCCCACGATCAAGTGTGCTTCCTGGTTTTCAAGGGTATTTTAATATTCATAAATCAATAAAAGTGATGTATAAATTTTGTAAAGTCACAGGACACATAATTAATATACAGAAATCTGTTTCATTTATGTATGCTAATACTGAAGTAAAAACAAAGAAAATTAAGAAAGTAATTCCATTTACAATTACACAAAAATAATAAAATATCTAAGAATAAATTTAACTATTGCGGTGAAAAACTACTCTGTAAACTACAAAACTTTGATGAAAGATATTGAAGACGACCCAAACAAATTGGGTCCATACTAACCAAAGTAATCTACCGATTTAATAAAATACCTGTTAAAATACAAACAATATTTTTTCACAGTATTAGAACAAATAATACTAAAACTTGTATGGAATTACAAAGGATCCCAAATAGTGAAAGAAACCTTGAAAGGAAAAAAAAAAGCTACAGATATCATGGTTCCAAATTTAAAGGTATACTACAAAGCTACAGTTATCAAAAGAGTAAGGTCCTGACACAAATATAGAAACATAGATCTTTTTAACAAGTGGTGTTAGGAAAACTGGATAGCTACATGCAAAAGCCTGAAATAGGACTACTTTTTTACAGCACACACAAAAATAAATTCAAACTGAATTAAGGAGCAAAATGTGAAACCCGAAACAATAAAACGCCTAGAAGAAAAGAGACAGAATTTCTCTGAGATCAGCTATAAAAACATATTTCTAGATATGTCTCTTCTAGCACGGTAAAGAAAACCAAATTTAATCTACTGGGACTACACCAAAATAAGAAGCTTTTGCACAACAAAAGAAGAAATTAAGAAAACTAAAAATAACCTACTAAATGGAGAAAATATTTTCAGATTATATATCTGATAAAGGATTGATATCCAAAACATATAAAGAACTTATAAACTCAACACCAAAAAATCATACCATTAAAAATGGGCAGAGGACATGAATAGACATTTTTTCCCAAAAAATACATATAGATGACCAACAGTAATATTAAAAGTAGTTCAATGTCACTAATCATGAGGGGAATGAAAATTAAAAACACAATGAGATTTTACTGCACACCTGTCAGGATGGGTAAAATCAAAAATACAAGAAATAAAACAGTGTATGAGGGTTCATTTCTCTCCACATCCTCCCCAACACTTGTTATTTTTCGTATTTCATCAAGATATGGAAACAACCTTATACATATATATATACATTTGTAAATATACATATATGTATGTATACATATATTTATGTAAATATAAATATATAAATTTACATATATATACAATTGTAAATAATGCAGTAAACATACGGGTGCATATGCCTTTTCAAAGTAGTGTTTTCATATTCTTCGGGAAAATATCTAAGAGTGGAATTACTGGGTCATATGGTAATTCAATTTAAAATTTTTGGATGAACCTCCATGATGTTTTCCACCATGGCGGCACTAATTTGTTTTGGTATCGAATACTGCAGAATGCAGGAAGAGTCTTCCGCCCACTTTTGTTTGGGCGATAGTCCTTGGTACCAGCTGTAGAAACTGCAGTACCCCATGAACCACCTTTCCCCTTTCTCAGTCATGGTCCAAAATACCCTGGACAACACTGTCTTAAATAGTCACTCTCATATCAGCCTGTGTCGAAGTCCTGGCTTTAAGTGGAGAATTTATAGCATACTATTAAAGTTTAAAAAAAAAAAAAAAAAGGAAAGAGATTTTGGAGAGGCAAGATGACAGAGAAGTAGGGAGCTCCGTACATTTTCACTCAAGTCCATCTCTCAAACTGAGAAGGGCTGAAGCCATAGGAATCCTTACAGAATTGCAGGAGTATGGGAGGAAGAGGAGACAGAGTCCACTGAGAAAACAACCTTGTATGTGCATGGGGAAGATAAAAACGGTCTGGGACCTGGAGACACGGAGGGAGAGGAGGGAGCCCCCTTTGTGGAGAGCTGCGGTGAGTAGAGGAGAAAAGAAAGAGCAGCTGAAATTGTTCAAAGAACTGTCCCTGTCCCTGGAGAATAGAAAAACCTCAGCTCAAGACAGAGAGTATTCCAGTTCCCAGCTGTGGAGCTGACTTTGAGCTGGAGGCTACAGTCCTAGGCGGCGCCAGGAGAAACTACTGCTCTGCTCTCCAGCTCCATCCAGAGGGGAAGCAGCCAGCTTGAAACTGCTCAGAAGGATATGGCCTGCAGGTTTATATTTTGTGCGGTATCAATAAAGTGCACAGACTAAGATCTGGAAACCAGGCATGGCTTGAGACACAGAACACAGCCCACCTTGGCTACACGCGGGGAACAGGGAGATCAGACCCAGAAGAGCGATTTGCAATGCTTGGTTTGAGAAGGGACTGGGGTGCTGCCATTTTACTCCCCACAACCACCAAGGCAGGACCACAGGGAGTGGCCTGTGGGACACAGTGGAGACTAAGACCTGCCTACACCAAAGCACAATCATCCCCTCTAGAGAGCTGCTTTCTTTTCTTTTTCTTTTTTTTAACGGAGCCCGGGGCAAGACCAACATGGATGCACTGAAGTGATTAATTCTAGATCAATCTAGTAATCAGACTATATAATTTCTCTGAGTAACATTATCGTCATTTCTTTCTCCTCCCCTCTTATCATATTATCCTCTTCTCTCTCTGAATTAAGCGTCTTAGTCTCCCTGCATAGTCATTGTCCAAATTTCGCTTTCTCCCCAACCTTTCATTTCTCTCTTTTTGTATGCTCTTACATCAGCACTGCATACACCCTGCTCTTTATTTATAGCTGGGAATTCTGGTTTTAAGCTTCTAGACTTTCCTTTGTTTTGGGTTTTTTTGTTTGTTTGTTTGTTTGTTTTTCTTTTCTTTTCTTCTTTTTTATTTTTTATTTTCTTATTTATTTTTTCTCCTTAATCTTTTTCTTTTTTTTTAATTTGTTTTGCCTTCTTTTTTTTCTTTCCCCTCCCTCACCCGTTTTGGTTTGCTTGTTTGTTGGATTTATCTGTGCCTTTGTGTGCCTTTATTCACTGTGTGTTTCTCTGTTTTCTTTTCCAGGGCTACCTCAAGAAAGAAGCCAAAGTATACATGGTGGAGAATCCCAAATACCACTATGAGCAGGGAAAGAAAATAACCGAAGTCTCAACAAGAGAGGCCAAGAAACACCATTCAAAGAATAGTTCCTGAATGGACAGGTACGGAACAGCCAAAGAGCCTTCTTTAATACAGCAGGACTCACAGGTAGAGAATGCATAACAAGCTTTTAAAATATACAAGAGACAGAAAGCTAGCCAAAATGACAAAACGGAAGAACTCTTCTCTAAAGAAATTCCAGGAAGACATGACAGCTAAACAACTGCTCAAAACAGATATAAGCAACATAACTGAACAATAATTTAGAACAATAGACATAAAATTAATCGCTGGGTTTGAAAAAGACATGGAAGACATCAGAGAAATTATTGCTACAAAGACTATGGAGCTTAAAAATAGTTGTGATGAATTAAATAATACTATAAATGCCATGCATAGTAAAATGGAGGAGTCCAATGCACAGGTGGAAGAGGCAGAGAGGAGAATAGGTGAATTAGAAGACACAATTGTAGAAAAAGAGGAAGCCGAGAAAAATATAAACTAATCCAGGAGCACAAAAGGAGAGTTCGAGAGCTCAGCGATACAATCAAACAGAACAATATCTGTATCACAGGAATTCCAGAAGAGGAAGAAAGAGGGAAAGGCGCTGAAGGAGTCCTTGGACAAGTTATAGCAGAGGACTTCCTCCCAATCTGGGGAAGGAAACAGACATTGAATTCCAAGAGGCACAGAGAACTCCCCTCATATGTAACTTGAATAATTCTTCTGTACGAAATATAATAGGGACACTGGCAAAATATAAGGACAAATAGAGAATTCTGAAAGCAGTTAGGGATAAAAGGGCCCTAACATACAAAGGGAAACCTATCAGAGTGGTGACAGACCCATCTACTGAAACTTGGCCGGCCAGAAAGGAATGGCAGGAAATCTTCAATGTGATGAACAGAAAAAAATATACAGCCAAGAATCCTGCAGTCCTGTCATTCAGAATAGAAGGAGAGATAAAAGTCTTTCCAAATAAACAAAAATTGAAAGAACTCATCATCACTAAACCAGCCGTATAAGAAATCCTAAGGGTAACTCTATGATGAAAATATTGCAAGGAATGCAAGATACCAGAGACACTGTCACAAGCATCAATCCTACAAAGGACACAATGTCTCTAAACCCATATTTTTCCATAACAACTCCATAAATGGAATAAATGCTCCAATCAAAAGACATAGGATATCAGAAAGGATAAAAAATAAATCCATCTATATGCTGTCTAGAAGAGACTCACTTTAGACCTGAGGACACATTCAGATTGAAACTAAGGGGATGGAGAAATATATATCATACTACTGGAATTCAAACAAAAGCTTGAGTAGCTATACTTATATCAGACAAACTGGACTTTAAAGTAAAGGCAGTACCAAGGGATGGAAGAAGGGCATTATATAATAATTACAGGGTCTATCCATCGGGAAGAGCTAACAATTATAAATGTTTATGCACCGACTACAGAAGCACCAAAATAGATAAAGCAATTAATCAGACACAGAAACAATCTTATGGAAAAGAATGTGCTAATAACAGGTGACTTTAATACTCCACTTACAGCAATGGATAGGTCAATTAAACAGAAAAATCACTAAAGAAACAATGGACTTGAATGACACATTGGACCAGATGGATTTGGCAGGTATGTTTAGAACTCTACATCCTGAGACCATGGAATTCACTTTCTTCTCAAGTGTGCATGGCATATTCTCCAAGATAGATCACATACTGGGACATAAAGCAGCCCTCAAAAAATATAAAAGAAGTGAGATCATACCATGCACACTTTCAGATCACAATGCTATGAAACTGGAAATCAACCACAGGAAATAGTCTCATAAACCTCCAAGAACATGGTGGTTGAAAAACACTCTAATAAAGAACGAATGGACCAATCAGGCAATTAAAGAAGATATTAAAAAATATATGGAAACAAATAAAAATGAAAATACGGCAATGAATACTCTATATGATGTGGAAAAGGCAGTCTTAGAGGTAAGTACATTCACTCCAGGGCTATTGCAAGAAATAAGAAAAAGCACAAGTACAAAATCTAACAGTGCACCTATAGGAACTAGAAAAAGAGCTACAAGAGCATCCCAAACTCAGTAGGAGAAGAGAAATAATAAAAACAGGGCAGAAAGTAACAATATAGAATCCAAAAACACAGTTGAAGAGATCAATGAAACCAAGAGTTGGTTTTTTGGGGGAAAAAAAACAAATTTGACAAACCTCTAGGCAGTCTTCTCAAAAAGAAAAGAGAGAACACCCAAATAGCCAAAATCATGAAGGAAAAAAACTTATTACAACCAATCCCCCAGAAATACAAGCAATTAGGGGCGCCTGGGTGGCTTAGTCGATTAAGCATCCGACTTTCACTAGGTCATGATCTCGCGGTTCGTGGGTTCGAGCCCCGCATCGGGCTCTGTGCTGACTGCCAGCTCGGAGCCTGGACCCTGTTTCAGTCTGTGACTCCCTCTCTCTCTGACCCTACACTGCTCACGCTGTCTCTCTCTCTCTCCTAGAAATAAAAAAAAAAATAAAAAATAAAAAATAAAAAGAAATACAAGCAATTATCACGGAATACTATGAAAAATTATATGCCAACAAACTGGACAATTTAGAAGAAATGGACAAATTCCTAAACACACTCACTATGAAAATTGACATGGGAAGAGATAGAAAATCTGAACAGACCCAGGACTAGTGACGAAATTGAATCAGTTATCAAAAATCTCCCAAGAAATTAGAGCCATTGGCCAGTTGGCTTCCCAGGGGAATTCTACCAGACATTTAAAACAGAGTTAATACCCATTCATCTCAAGCTATTGCAAAAATAAAATCGAAGGAAAACTTCCAGACTCATTTTACGAAGCCAGCATCACTTTGATTCCTAAACCAGACAGAGACCCAGCAAAAAAAGAGAACTGCAGCCCAATAGCCTTAATGAAGACGGATGCAAAAAACCTCAACAAGATACCTGCAAATCATATGCAACAGCACAAAGAAAGAATTATCCACCATGATCCAGTGGGATTCATTCCTGGATTTTAGGGCTGGTTCAATATTTGCAAATCAAACAGTGTGATACATTACATTAACAAAAGGAAAGATAGAAACCATATGATCCAGAAAAAAAACATTTGACAAAATACAGCACCCCTTCTTAATAAAGAACCTCGAGAAAGTTGGGATAGAAGAAACTTACTTAAAATTCATAAAAGCCATTTATGAGAAGCACTCAACTAATATCATGCTCGATGGGTAAAAACTGAGAGCTTTCCCCCTGAGATCAGAAACATGACAGGGATGTCCATTTCACCATTGTTGTATAACATAGTGCTGGAAGTCCTAGCATCAGCCATCAGACAACAAAAGGAAATCAAAGGCATCAGAATTGGCAAAGAAGTCAACCTTCACTTTTCGCATGTGACATATTACTCTACATAGAAAACCCGACAGACTCTACCAGAAGCACAGTAGAACTGATCCATGAATTCAGCAAAGTTGCATGGTACAAAATAAACATACAAAAATCGGTTGGATTTTTATACAACAATAATAAAGTAACAGAAAGAGAACTCAAGAAACTGGTCCCATTCACAATTGCACAAAAAAACATAAAATACCTAAGATAAACCTAACCAAAGATTTAGGAGATATGTATGATAAAAACTATAGAAAACTGATGAAGGAAATTGAAGAAGACACAAAGAAATGGAAAAACTTTCCATGCTCATGGATTGGAAGAATAAATATTGTTAAATAGTCATTACTACCCAAAGCAATCCACACATTCAATGCAATCCCAATCAAAATTGCACCAGGATTCTTCTCAAAACTAGAAAAAACTATCCTAAAATTTGTATGGAACCACAAAAGACCCCAAATAGCCAAAGTAATATTGAAGAAGAAACACAAAGCTGGAGGCATCACCATCCCAGACTTTAGCCTCTACTACAAGCTGTAATCATCAAGACAGTATGGCTTTGGCACAAAAACAGACACATAGAACAATAGAGTAGAATAGAGAACTCAGAATTGGACCCAAAAGTATACAGCCAACTAATGCTTGACAAAGTGGGAAAGAGTATCCATTGGAAAATGACAGCCTCTTTAACAGATGGTGCTGGGAGAACTGGACAGCAACATGCAGAAGAATGAAACTAGATCATTTTCTCGCACCATTCACAAAAGTATACTCAAAATGGATAAAGGACCTAAATGTGAGACAGGAAACCATCAAAATCCTAGAAGAGAAAGCACGAAAAAACCTCCTTGACCTCCACCGCAGCCATTTCTTACTTGACACATACCCAAAAGCAAGGGAATCAAGAGCAAAAATGAACTACTGGGACCTCCTCAAGATAAAAAGCTTCTGCACGGCAAAGGAAACAATATATAAAACTAGCAGGCACCCGCGGATTGGGAAAACATAGTTGCAAATGACATACCAGCTAAAGAGGTAGTATTCAAAATTTATAATGAACTTACCAAACTCCACACCTGAAAAACAAATAATCCAGTGAAGAAACGAGCAGAAGATATGAACAGACACTTCTCCAAAGAGGACATCCAGATGGCCAACAGACACATGGATCGATGCTCACCATCACTCATTATCAGTGAAATACAAATCAAAACCACATTAAGATATCACCTCACGCTGGCCAGAGTGGATAAAATGAACAAATTAGGAGACTCTAGATGCTGGCGAGGATGTGGAGAAATGGGCACCCTCCTATACTGTCGGGGGGAATGGAAGCTGGTGCAGCCCCTCTGGAAAACAATATGGAGGTTCCTCAAAATATTAACACTAGAACATCCCTATGACACAGCTATAGAACTGCTAGAAATTTCCCCAGATGATACACGACTGCTGATGCATTGTGGTACATGTACCCCAATGTTCATAGCAGCACTTTCAACAGTAGACAAATCATGGAAAGAGCCTAAATATCATTCAACTGAGGAATGTATCAAGAAGATATGGTTTATCTATACAATGGAATACTACATGACAATGAAAAAGAATGAAATCTGGCCATGTGTAGCAACATGGATGGAACTTAAGGGTGTTATGCTCAGCTAAATAAGTCAGGCAGAGAAAGACAGATACCGTATGTTTTCACTTATAGGTGGATCGGGTGAAACTTAACGGAGGACCTTGGGGGTGGAGCAGAGGATTACTAGTTGAGGAGAGGGAGGGAGGCAAACCATGAGAGACTCTTGAATGCTGAGAATATAATGAGTGTTGATGGGGGTGGGAGAGAGAGGAAGCGAGGTGATGGGCATGGAGGAGGGCACTTGTTGGGATGAGCACTGGGCGTTATCTAGAAACCAACTTGTCAATAAACTATTTAAGGGGAAAAAAAAGGCTGCTTGGGGAGAGTAAGAGGAACAGTTGGAAGAGTTGATTTTATAAGCATCACGTGTCCCCTGAAGCAGCACAGCTCACTACCAAAAGAGAACTTCTTGGCCTCTGATTTCTCCCATGGAGGTCAGTGAAAGTGTATGAATGTCCAGTTTCCTTAGCTGTATGGGGCAATGCCAAAAAAAGTCCATTTCTATCTCATCACATCCAGAGTATTGAGTCATGAGCAGCATAATAAGGGGCATGAAAAGGCAGGGAGAGGGGTAGCTATTAGTCTCAGAGGACATTAAATGCATATGGATCCAACTGTATTAATGACTCTATCAACAAGAATACCCATGAGGGTCGCCTGGGTGGCTCAGTCGGTTAAGCGTCTGAATTCGGCTCAGGTCATGATCTCACGGTTTGTGGGTTTGAGCCCCACATCGGGTCTGTGTTGACAACTAGCTCAGAGCCTGGAGTCTGCTTCAGATTCTGTATCTCCCTCTCTCTCTGATCCTCCCCTGCTCATGCTTTCTCTCTCTCTCTCTCTCTCTCTCTCTCTCTCTCTCTCCCCCAGAAATTAATAAAACATTTTTTTTTAAAAAAAGAAGACTGCACCGGAGCTTCTGGGAATGCGTTCCACATGGATCACGCTAAATTGGCCCATGGGAACCCCTAGAACACTCCTACATTGTGTTTGGACGCCTGTGCATGCTCCAGATGGTGATAAGTGTGCACTTCGTCAAATGGCTAGTGAGAATGCACATAAACCTAGCATGAATCTGTGGTCCAGGAAATACCACAAACTTGAAATTTAGTGCTGCCTCTCGGGAAGTAAAAGGGAAGCTCTCAGCAGTTGGCCTATTGCTTGGCAAGATCCAGGGAAGAATTCAAGCTTAAGAATTCTTCCACAAAAGGGAGCAAGAACAATGGAGCATGTATATCCATAGGTCTGAGAGAGCCTCAGAATCCCTAGCAGGAAAGATGGAAAGTGTTTCCCTTTTGAAGTCAGTCAGTAAGGAATGGACAAGGTAACTCCTCCATCAAATATGATACAAAATTCAAGATTTCAAGGAACATAAAACATCATAGAAACATGACACCAGAAAAGGATTACAATAATTTTTCAGTAACCAACCACAAATTAATGGAGATTTGTGATTTACCCAGTAAGTAATTCAACATAGGTATTTTAAGGAAGCTTAATGAACTACAGAAAAAAAAAAAAGAAAGAAAGTCGATTCAACAAAATCAAGAAAAGAATACACAAGCAAATTGAATAGTTTAACAGGATAGAAACATAAAGAAGAAAAACAAATTCTGGATCTGAAAAACACAGTGAATGAAATGCAAAATGCAATAAACATCAAGCAGAATGGATCAAATAGGAGAAAAGAATGTATGCATTAGAAGACAGAACCTTTAAATTATTGAGTCAGTAGAAAACAAAAAAAATGAAAAAGAGTGAAGAAAGCTTATACAATTTATGGAATACAACAAAAAGAATCTATGAATTAGTGAAGTCAGAAAACTTACAAGCAAGGAGAGAGTAATATGATATATTCAAAGAGCTGAAAGAGAAAAAAAAATAGACAAAAGACAAACAAAACCTTGCCAACAAAAAACACTCTATCCAGAAAAGTATCCTTCAGAGATAAGGGTGAAAAATAATTTCCCAGATAAAAACTGAGCGAGTAAATAATCACTAAAATATTTCCAAGAAATTTCGAAAGGGGTTATTCAAGCTGAAATGAAAGGACATTACTTAGTACAAAATACATTAATATATTTAAGACATGAGTAAAAATAATATATATTCAATTTCAGAATACTCTAATACTGTGAAACAGTAGTATATTGACCACTGCTTAATTGAAGTTAAGTACTTATCACCTTACAATAAACTGTTATATCTATAAGAGGTTTTCTCTAAGATTGATAGTAACCACAAAGCAAAATCATACAATAAATACACAAGTGATGAATAGAAGGGAATCCAAGAATATTACTAGGGAAAATAATAAATTCACAAAAGAAGGAAGCAAGAGAAATAACAAGGAAACTAGGAGGGGAAAACAGCTAGGAAACAATTAATAAGATGGTATTTGTAGGTCCTTACCTATCAATAATTATTCTAAATAAAAATGGGTTAAATTCTCCAATGGTATAAAGTGGTGGAAGGGATTAAAAAACAAGACATAACTCTATTATGCTTATGAGACTCTCACTTCACCTTTAAGGACATATATCGTCTCAAAGTGAAGTGATTGAAAAACATTCCATGCAAGTGCAAACCAAAAGGGAGCAGGAGAAACTATAATTATATTACATAAATAGACTTTAAGCCAAAAACAGTAAAGAAAGTAAAATGTCAGTATATAAAGATAAAGGTGTCAATTTATCAATTTAACATTGGTTAAACATATAAGCAATAGATATTAGGGTACCTGACTATATTAAGCAAATACTAAAAGATCTGAAAAGAGAAATAGACAACAGTACAGTAATAGTAGGGGACTTCAATACTCACTGTTAACACCGGATAAAAGCTCCAGACATAAAATAAGCAAGGAACCATTTAATTTAAACTATATTTTAGACCAAGTGGGCCTAAAAGAAATATACAAAACATTGCATCCAATAGCAGCAAGAAACACATTCCTCTCAAGAACACAGGGAACAAACGTCAGGATAAATCATACGAAAGTTATAAAACATGTCTTCACAAATTTAAGAAAAAAGAAATATAAAATATCTCTTCCAATCACCATGGTATGAAACTAGAAATCAATAATCAGAAGGCAAACTGGAAAATCTACAAATATGTGGAAACTCCTAAACACCCAATGAATCAAAAAAGAAATGAAAGGGAAATTAAAAAAAAACAAACAAACTTGGACACAAATGAGAATGGAAAAAACATACAAAAACTTATGGGATGCTGCAAAAGCAGTTCTAAGAATCAAATTTAAGATGATAAACAACTACATTAAGAAAAGAACAATGATCTCAATCAATCTAACTTGACGTCTGAAGGAACTAGAAAAAAGAACAAACTAAGTTCAAAGTTAGAAGAAAGGAAATATAAAGACCAGAGCAGAAATTAACTAAATAGAAAACTTTCGACAATGCAAAGAAAACTAAGAACTAGCTTTCTGAAAGGACAAAATTGACATACGTTTAGTTAGATGAACTTTAAAAAGAGGGAAGTTTCAAATAAATGATATTATTAATGGAATAAGAAACTATAACTAATACTACAGAAATACGAAGGGTCATAAAGACTACTGTGTTATATGTAAGTGATGAGTCACTGGGTTCTACTCCTGAAATCAATACTACACTGTATGTTAACTAACTTGAAATTAAATCCATTTAAAATTTAAAAAAAAGAAAATAAAAATAAGTAAAAAATAAAAAATAAAAATCACCACCATAAAAAAAGACTACTATGAACAAGTATATGCTAACAAATTAAAAAATCTAGAAGAAATGCCTGAATTTGGAGAAACATAGAACCAAACAAGATTGATTCATAAAAAAAAAAAAAAAAGAGAATCTAAGTTGACTTGGTAAGAGTAAAGGCTAGAGTAAAAAAAAAAAAAAATTCCAGCAAAGAAATGCTTAGTAGTAGATGATTCCTCTTATGAATTTTAGCAAATATTTAAAAAATTAATCCAATCTTCTGAAACATTTCCAAAAATTCAGAGATGACAACATTACCAAACTCATTTTGTGAGCCAAGCATTACCATGCTTTCAAAGGCATATAAAGACAGTAAAAATTAAGAAAACACAGTCCAATATCTCTCATTAATATGCATGGAAAAATCCTCAAGAAAATATTAGCAACCTGAATGTAACAGTATATTAAAATGATTAGACAGTTCAATAAAATAAAATTGGTAAATATAATATACCAAATAAATAAAAGAAAAGAAAAATTATATAATCATATCTATAGAAGCAGAAATAAGCATTTGACAAAATACACCATGCTTTCATGTAAAAAGTCTCAACAAATTGGCTATTAAGAAAATGTAGCTCAATGTAATAAAAACAATATATGACATACCCACATCATAAATTATACTTGATGAAATGTTGAAAGGTCTTCCTCTACAATTAGGAACAAAACAAGTGTGCCCACTCTGGCCACTTCTATTCAACATAGTACAGACAGTCTAGTGAGAACAATTAGACAAACAAACAAGCAAACTGCATCTAAATCCAGAAGTAAAATTGTTTGCAGACATATATTCTTATATAGAGAAAAATCCTAGAGACTCAGTAAAAAACTGTTGAAGTTAATCACTATATTCAGTAAAGTTGCATGATTCAAAATCAAGATACAGAAATCTGTTGCATTTCTATACAGTAAAAACAAAATATCTGAAAAATAATGGAAACAGTTTAGGAGAAGGAGAGGGAAGATGGCTGCAGAGTAGGAGGACCCAAGACACATCTCATCCCACAAACACAATTAGATAATTATCAAATCTTCCTAAATACCCCAGAGATCAATGTGAAGTCTGACAGAATAAACTCCACAACTAAAGGGAGAGAAAGAAAGTAGAAAGTGTGGATACTTGGTTTAGGGGAGAAAGGGATCATGGATGCCACTGAAGGGAGGGAGCTGTGGTCACAGAAGATGAGAGAGAGAGAGGGAGAGAGAGTGAGAGAGAGGAATACACAGGAGAATGCACAAGGAGAACAGTTCTCCAAAGACATTGATTGAAAAATGAGAGGGGTCAATTTTGTGAGTTCTTGCAATCAGTGGGACTAGAAATTAGTGGGACTAAAAGCGTGGAGTTCTAATGATCAGCAAACTTGCCTGGGATAGAACCCTGAGAGAGTTGCCTTGCTCTTTGAGATAAGAATGCAAACAACTCAGGGGCAGAATGTGGGGGAAATAGTTATCTGAAGCCTGGGGCACACAGGGGAGAGATTATTCACTGTTTTCAGAACACATCCCAGGGAGGCATTTTGCACAGAGACACCTCTCCTGGAACAAAGAAGCTGGCTGGCGCCATTCCCCTCCCATGCCCCTCAGTATGAGCACAGAGCCACCTGTGGGAAGAAGCTCGGCACCAACATTGGCTAACTACTTGCTTACACCAAGCCCACCCCCTGCACTTTGTTGGGACTGCCCATCTCAGTTAAGCTAGCCTCAGTAACAGTGGAATGGACCCCTCCTCCAGAAGATTAGGGAAAACCCCTACACACACCATGTCTCCCAACCAGAGTTCTTCAGGGCTTTAATTCTAGTGAAAGTAGTATCAGGTCTCATTTCACAAGCAGACCAGAACACAGCTTGTTAAAGTTCACCACATTTAGAACCAAGAACCAAACACTGCCCACAGTAGGCAAGGAAAGCCTCTGCAGAAAACTGTCCTGAAGAAGAGACCAGCCAAAATACAACAGCACTCACCAGAGACACTGCTTGAAGAGCCCTGGACACTATATGACCTCTTCATCATAAAGCCATTATTTTAAGCTCAGGAAACATAACTGGCTTTTATAACACAGAGAAGAAGGCAGAGACAGAAAATGCAAAGACAGAGGAATTTATCCCAAATAAAGGAACACCTAACACTACAACCAGAGATCTAAGTGAAACAGATATAAGTAATATACCTGAAGGAGAAATTAAAGCACCAATCATAGGGATACTGGGCTTTAGAAAAGAAAAGAATGAAATTTATCAGGGAAACTTTTACTACAAAAAATAAAAGTTAAAAAAATCAATCATGGATGAAGAATGAAACAAATGAGATCAGAAACAGGCTTGATGCAATGAATAGCAGGATGGAAGAAGCAGACAAATAAATTAGCGACCTAGAAGACAAAATAATGGAAAATACTGAAACTGAAAAAAAATACACAAAGAAGAATTATGTAACACAAGAATAGACTTAGGGATCTCAATCAAGTGTAATAACACTCGTATTATGGGATTCCAAAGAAGCACATAGAGAAAAGAGGGCCGAAAATTTATTTGAAGAAATCATAGTTGAAAATGTCCCTAATCTTGACAAGGAAACAGTCATCCAGATCCAGGAGGCACAGAAAACGCTCATCAAAATCAACAAAAGGAGTCCAACACTATGACATATTGAAATTAAATTTGCAAACTATAGTGATAAAAATTATAAAACAGCAATATGTTTTTAAAGTCATTATCTTACAAAGGAAGACCCATTAGTCTAGGTGGAGATTTCTCAACATAGACGTGGCAAGTCAGGAAGGAATGGCATGATATATTCAAACTGCTAAATGAGGGGAGTGCCTTGGTGGGTGAGTTGGTTGAGCATCTGACTTAAGCTCAGGTCATAATCTCGTGGTCTGTGGATTAGAGTCTCCAATCAGGCTCTGTGCTGACAGGGCCTCCCTCTCTGTCTGCCCCTCCTGCACTTGTGCTCTCTCTCCATCTCTCAAAAATGAATAAACATTTAAAAAATGTAAAATGCTAAATGGGAAAAATCTAAAGTCAAGAATATTCATACAGCAAGACTATTATTAAGAATAGACAGAGACAGGAGCGCCTGGGTGTCTCAGTTGGTTAAGCGTCCAACTTCGGCTCAGGTCATGATCTCACACTTCGTGGGTTCGAGCTCCGCGTCGGGCTCTGTTCTGACAGCTCAGAGCTTGGAGCCTGTTTCAGATTCTGTATCTCCCTCTCTCTCTGACCCTCCCCTGCTCACGTTGTCTCTTTCTCTCTCTCTCCGAAATAAATAAAAAACGTTAAAGAAAAAGAAAAAGAATAGAGACATAAAGAGTTTCCCAAACAAAAAAGTACTAAAGGAGTTTCTGATCATTAAACCAGCAACAAATATATAGAGGTTAAACAACATAAATTTTTTTATTAAATTTTTTATTTATTTCTAGGAGAGAGAGAGAGAGACAGCTTGAGCAGGGGAGGGTCAGAGAGAGAGAGAGTCACAGACTCTGAAACAGGCTCCAGGCTCTGAGCTGGCCGTCAGCACAGAGCCCGACGCGGGGCTCGAACCCACGAACCGCGAGATCATGACCTAATCGAAGGTCTTACGCTTAACCGACTAAGCCACCAGGCTCCCCGAACACCCAACTTCGGCTAAGGTCATAGTTTCACAGCTCGTGAGCTCAAGCTCTGGCTCTGTGCTGACAGCTCAGAGCCTGGAGCCTGCTTCGAATTCTGTGTCTCCCTCTCTCTCTCTTTCCCTCCTCTACTACTTTTCTTTCTCTCAAAGTAAATAAACATTTAACAAGAGAAAAAGACCAAAATATATACAATCACAACGGAGGAAGAAGAAATGGCAACACTATAGAAATACAAACAATTATAAGATAATATTATGAAAAATTATACAAAAAGAAAGTAAACTTCCAACTTCATTTTATGAAGCCAGCATTATCTTGATAGCAAACCTGACGGATTCCATTAAAAAAGAGATCTATAGACCAATATCCCTGATAAACATGGATACAAAAACACTCAATAAAATACTAGCAAACCGACACCAACAATACAATAAAAAAATCACTCATCACAAACAAATGGGATTTATTCCTGGGTTGCCAGGTGCTTCAATATTCCCAAATTAATCAACATGATAACCATATTAATGAATGTGGATAAAAACAATATGATCTTTTCAATACATGCATTAAAATATTCAACAAAGTATTACGTACATTCATGATAAAAGCCCCTAATACAGTAGGTTTAGAGGGAACATATGTCAACATAATAAAGGCAATCCATGAAAAACCCACAGCTAATATTATCCTAAATGGAGAAAACAGAGTTTTTCCTCTATAGTCAAGAACAAGACAGGGATGTCCACTTTCACCATTTTGATTCACATAGTACTGGAAGTCCTAGCAACAGAAATAGACAACAAAAAGAAACACAAGACAGCCAAATCAGCAAGGGAGAAGTAAAATTTACATTATTTCTAGGTGACATGATAGTCTATATAGAAAATCTGAAAGACTCTACCAAAAAAATTGCTAGAAATGATATGCAAGTTCAGTAAAATCATAGAAAATCAACATGAAAAATCTGTTGAATTTATAATATACACTAATAATGAAGCAGCAGAAAAATAAATTGAGGAATCAATCCCATTTACAATTGCACCAAAAACAAAAGGAAACCTAGAATTAAACCTAACCAAAGAGGTTAAAGACATATAGTCTGAAAATATAAGACACTGATGAAAGAAATTGAAGATGACAAAAAGAAATGGAGAGATATTCCATGATCATCAACGGAAAGAACAAATATTCTTAAAATGTCCATGTACCCAAAGCAATCTACACATTTAACACAATTCCTATCAAAATACCAATAGCCTTTTTCACAGAACTAGAACAAACAATCCTAAAATTTGTGTGGAATCACAAAATAGCCAAAGCAATCTTGAAAAAGAAAAGCAAATCTAGAGGCATCACAATTCCAGACTTCAAATTATATTACAAAGCTGTAGTAATGAAAATAAAACGGTAGTGGAACAAAAATAGACACATAGATCAGTAGAACAGAATTGAAAGCCCTGAAATGAACCCACAACTACACAATCAATTAATATTTGACAATGCAGGAATGAATATCTAATGGGAAAATGACAGGTTCTTCAACAATATCACTGGGAAAACTGGACAGCAACATGCAACAGAATGAAACTAGACCACTTTCTTATGGCTTACACAAAAGTACTTTGAAATGAATGAAAGACCTAAACGTGAGACTTGAAGCCATGAAAAATTGTAGAGGAGAACACAATCAGTAACCTCTTTGTCACCAGCCATAGCAACTTTTTTCTAGATCTGTTCCCTGAGGGAAGGGAAACAAAAGGAAAAATGAACTATTGGGACTTCATCAAAATAAAAAGCTTTTGCACATTGAAGTAATTAATCAATAAAACTAAAGTTACCTATGGAATGGGAGAAAAAATTTGTAAATGAGAGATGGCAAAGGGTCAGTATCCAAAATCTATAAAGAAGTTATAAAACTTAACACCCAAACAATGGATAATCCAATTAAAAATGGGTATGCATGTACATTTTTCAAGGAAGACATACAGATGACCAACAGACACATGAAAATATGCTCAACATGATTCATCATCAGGGAAATACAAATCAAAGCTACAATAAGATATCACCTCATAGCTGCTAGATCAACAACACACTAAATATTTCTGGGAAAAGTGGATATCTACATGCAAAAGAATAAAAATGGAGCCCTATCATACACAAGTCACAAAAATTATCTTGCGATGGTTTAAAAATTTAAACATAAGAACTGAAACTATTTAACTCCTAGAAAAAGAACATAGAGAGAAAGAACTTTGATATGTCGTTGACATTGAGATTCATGGGTATGCCACCAAATGTTCAGGAAACAAAAGCAAAGATAAGTATGTAGAACCTATATAAAACAGCTTCTGCACAACAAATGATCAATCAATAATATTGAAAAGCAGTATGTTGAAAGAGAGAAAACATTTGCAAACCAATTTTTTGATAAGGGCTTAATATCCAAAATACTTAGGTAACTTACACAACTCAATAATAATTTAGTAAACTGATTAAAAAATGGACAAGGACTTGAATAGGCATTTTTTCAAAGAAGACATATAAATGGTCAACAGGTCAACAAAGATGCACCAAATATATAAGCCACAAAACAAAATTAGAGTGATACACCACCACACTGAAAGCTTCTGTACATCAAAAGGAAAATTCATTGAAATGAAAAGACAGCTTATGGAATTGGATAAAATATTTGGAATTCCTCTATCTGATAAAAGGTTAATATCTTAAACATATGAGGAACTCATACAATGCAATATTTTTAAAAATCTAGAAAAATAAATCTGAATTTTAAAATGTGCAGAGAAGAAAAGAGGCAAACCATAAAACAAATATTTTTTTTTAAGTTTTATTTATTTTGAGAGAGAGAGAGAGAATGAGCAGAGAGAGGAAAAGAGAATCTCAAGCAGGCTCCTCACTGTCAACACAGAGCCTGACACAATGTCCAGTCTCACAAACCATGAGATCATGGCCTGAGCCAAAATCGAGAGTCAGAAGTTTAAGCCGCTCACGCACTCCGAAACAGACTCTTAACTATAGAGAACAAACTAGGGTTGCTGGGGGGAAGGTGGGTGGGGGAATGGGTTAAATGGATGATGGGTGTTAAGGAGAGCACTTGTTTGTGATGAGCACTGGGTATTGTATGTAAGTGCTGAATCACTAAATTCTACACCTGAAACTAATATTACACTGTATGTTACCTAACTGGCATGAAATTAAAAGTTGAAACTAAAATAAATAAAATAAAAAGGTTCAGAGAAACTAAATAGACATTTTCCCAAAGAAGACATACAAATGGACAACAGATACATGAAGATGTGCTCAGCATCTTTAGTCATGAGCGTAATCCATATCAAAACTAGAATGAGATATTATTTCATGCCTATTAAATGGCTTTTACCCCACCTCCCCGCTCAAAAAAAAAAAAAGAAAAGAAAGAAAGAAAGAAAGAAAGAAAGAAAGAAAGAAAGAAAGAAAGAAAATAAGAAGAGCCAAGTGATAGTGAGGCTATGAAGAAAAGGGAAGCTTTGTTCACTCTAGCCACAAGTGTTAATTGGTACAGTCAGTATGGACCACAGGAAGAGGTTCTTCAACAATTAAAAATAACACTATCATATGATATAGAAATCCCACTTCTGGGTATACATCCAAAGGAAATCAAATCACTCTATCAAATAAATATATGTATTTTAGCTGAGATAAAGAAGGAAATTCTGCCATTTATGACAATAAAGATGGAGTTTGAGGGCATTATTTTAAGTGAAATAAATTAGACAAAGATAATACTGTCTGATCTCATTTATATGTGTGTTCTAAAGAGGCTGAACTCATAGAAACAGTACAGTGGTGATTGCCTGGGGCTGTGGGTTGGGGGAAATGCAGAGATGTTGTCAAAGGGTACAAACTTCCACTTATAATATGAATATGTTGTGAGGATCTAATGAGTAATGTGGTGACTATTGTTAGCAATGCTGCATTATATACTTGAAATTTGGTAAGAAGTAGGCCTCAAATGTTCCTGCCACAAGAAAAGGTAATTATATGATGTGATGGAGGTGTTAACTAACCCTACCATAACCATAATTTTGCAATGCATAAGAGCATCAAATAATAACGCTGCACATCTCAGACACACTCAGTTATATGTCAATTATGTTTCAATAAAGGTATAGAAAAAAAGAAAAATAATGAGGATACAGAAGACAAGTTAAATATAGGAGCCATATTCTTATGTAGTGAAGGAAATCCAGTGCCCAGTGCTGTGAGTTGAACTGTGTCCCCCATAAAGACATATTCAAGTCCTATCATTTGGTACCTGTGAACTTGATCTTATTTGTAAACAGGGTCTCTGTAGATGTAATCAAATTTAGGTGAGGTCATACTGGATTAGGGTGGGCCCTAATACTGGTGTTCTTATGAGAATAAGGAAATTTGGACACAGACACACACAGACAAAGGGAGTGTGCCATGTGAGTGATGGAAGAGGCAGAGACTGGGGTGATAGATCTACAATCCAAGGAATGTCAATGGTTGCCAGAAACTGCCAGAAGTTAGAGGAGAGTCATGAGATAGATTCTTCCTCAGAGCCCTGACAAGGAGCCAATACTGCTGACATTTTGATTTTGGATTTTTAGCTCCCAGAAATGTGAGAAAATTAACTTCTAATGTTTTAAGTCATCTGATCTGTGGTAATTTGTTTCAGCAGCCCTAGGAAACTCATATACTTTAAATTATATTTAGATATGAGCAAGAAGATGGTATCTACTCTAATAGGAGGGAAGGCAGGAAAAAAAGATGGTGAAGATACATATAGACTAGTATATTTAGTTGTGGCTACGGTGAAACTTTCCTCTATTTCTCTCTATTGTCCAAGAGTGGGGTGGAAAAATCTACTGTAAATTTAACAGAGAAAAAAATGTAAGAAATAGTCATCTTAAAGGAGAGACTTGAACATATAAGAGAAGTTTAATACCATTGCTGAGTAACGTTAATGGACCACCTGGAGTTTGACATTATAAATTAAATTGAAGCCAATCCTCATGGTTACATAATTTCCTCAGCCGCATTCAGCTTGCAAAGTTACTACTAAGGAGTAATGGGGGAGGTGAACATATCTGAAACTAGAGTTTTGTCTAAGAGATATCAAAAGGAATGTGGATAGGGGCGCCTGGGTGGCTTAGTTGGTTAAGCGTCCGACTTTCGCTTAGGTCATGATCTCGCGGTTCGTGGGTTCGAGCCCCGCGTCGGGCTCTGTGCTGACTGCCAGCTCAGAGCCTGGAGCCTGTTTCAGTCTGTGACTCCCTCTCTCTCTGACCCTCCCCTGTTCATGCTGTCTCTCTCTCTCTCCTAGAAATAAATAAAAATATTAAAAAAAAAAAAAAAAAGGAATGTGGATAAAGGGGATTGTAGATTTAGGCCGGAAATTTTTTGTTTTGGTTCACCATGAGCCAATAAGAACCTTAGATAGATAAGGATCTATAATGGGTAAGAATATAAGTAAAGCCATGGGGAAATGATTAATGACCAATAGTTCAAATTTGGTAAAATCAATAGTAGGTCTTACAGGGGTAGGAGAATTGTTAGAGTGTGGGTATTAGAGGTACTTGAAGTAGTGATTAGAGAATGGTTGAAATTGAGATTTGGGAGGGATATGAATAGAAGTGAGCCACTGAAATAAGATGGAAGGCAAGATAATTTGAGAAAATAAAGTCAATTAATAGAGATATTAGAATATGGGAATGATTATCTATTAAAATTGCCAGGGTATTAAGGCATGAGGGAATGGCAGTGGGCCAGACAGAAAATCATGGCAAAATAAAGGCAATGACCTGGGAGTCAGTAGATGAATATAACAAGGAAACATAACAGATGATATAAATTGTATGATAGAAGATTCAAAGCTGGCTATTTTTAGGGAGTAGAGAAGTAGAATGAGTTGGAAATGCCATTGAGGAACCAAGTACACATCTACTGCATCTCTGGGTCCAGAGGTAGGAGGGGACATGGGAAGGAAAATATCTCCTACACAAGAAAGCCCCAGGAAAAACAATATATTTGAGAAACAGCCGAGTTTCAAATAACAATGAAGTGGAAATATCATTCAGATAAGAAGCAGAGGATTTGGCTGATGACAGTGTGTTTCAGAGATAATGCCCAATGGTGACATAATTCTGAAGCCTTTGTGATGTAAGAGGAAAGATCAGATGTAGGCAGCATCAAACTAGAAACACCTCTCTAAAAGCACTAGAAGCTCAATTTTAACTTTTAGATCAACTTCACACTGTTTTGAAATTTCTGACTTTAAAAGTAATACATACTCATTGAAAAACATCCAAACAGCATAAAAATGTGCCATTTATAAAGGGAAAATCTCTTTACGTTTTTTAGAATTTGAATTTCTGATTCAAAGATTTTCTAAATGTTCTTTTTATAAATGAGATTGTGCACTTTTACATGTTTGTTATTCACATTTCTTTTTCTATAAAATACCTGTTCATATCCTTCAACTGTTTTTTACCACCTTAATTGTATCTTTAATATTGAGTTTTATAAACTTTTTATATTAGATTGTACCATAAGACATTCCCATTTTTGAAGGCAAAAAATGATTGAATATTGACAATCTCGGGGCGCCTGGGTGGCTCAGTCGGTTAAGCGTCCGACTTCGGCTCAGGTCATGATCTCACGGTTCGTGGGTTCGAGCTCTGCATGGGGCTCTATGCTGACAGCTAGCTCAGAGCCTAGAGCCTGTTTCAGATTCTGCATCTCTCTCTCTCTGACCTTCCCCTGCTCACGCTGTCTGTCTCTCTCTCAGAAATAAATGAAACATTTAAAAATATTGACAATCTCATATGGTTCAACTTAATACACATGGCTATTAGCTGGTATTTCCAAGTCAGCGTGGTCTATATTGTCCTAATTTTTATTTTATTTCAGCAATACTCTTTTGGAGGATGTTAACTTTTAAAATAAAGACCAAAATTGAAAGATGTGGTCACTGATACCTGCAGAAATACTGTTGTTTAATTACTTATTAATATTTCATCATTTACTTAATGACTCCTTTTAAAAGTCAAGTTGCTAAATCTTCTCTTACTAGAAATGATACTGTCTTTCTTCTTAGCAGAGCAAAGGAATGATCTAAATTTCTTTTTACATAAAATTAAATATAACAAAGTTGTATAATAGTCTTAATATATTATATCCTGATTTACATTTTAATTGCCTCCATACACATTAATTACTTCCTTTCTTAAAATAAGACTTTATTGATGGACATGGAGGAGGGCACTGTGGGGATGAGCACTGGGTGTTATATGGAAACCAACTTGACAATAAACTATTAAAAAATATATAAAATGTGATTGTAAGCGCACACACACACAGACACACACACACACACACACACAATGGTTAAGGCCATGCAACTATTTTGTGAAAAAGCTTGAAATAGCTAAATCTCAAAGCAAAACACCCAAGATATTGTTGAAAATTTCGTACCTCTGTTTAACATTTTAATCTATAAATAATGTTACCATGAGAGAAACATTATTTACATTTAAAAGGATAAATATGTTTCCAAGTTGAGCATATTAATCATTAAAAATACTAAAAAGTATTAGACAAAGTACTTACAATCTTTTAAGAGACATTTCCCCTGTCTATATGTTGCCAGGACTTTAGCATTGTAATTTCAAACTGGTAATGTTGACTGATGACATCATAAAGAGACTGAATAACAGGAAGTTGAAGGGAAAAGACAGAGTTATTATATTTTATGGTGCATACATGTCTCTGAAATCTATTAAAAATTAGTAGCTGTGTTTACGCACAATATTTTACAGCTTGAACAGGAAGAATCAGGTTTTCATTGAATCTATTTGGTTGTTTACTAAACATATAATTGTTATTAGACTATTTCAACACTAGTTTTAAGCATATATGTGTACACATGGATCTATATACATGTGTATATGATGGAGCGATATGGATCAAAAGGAAAATAAAAGAATATAAATATTCCTTTATGAAGAGCTAATTTAATCTTGTACATTTCCTTCCCATTCAGACTTTCTTCCATAAAAAAACTGTCATCTATCTATCTAATTATCTATCTATCTATCTATCTATCTTTACAGTGATACTTCTTCAAAATAACTTGAATATGGTTTCATCTTATATGTATAAATTACACAAAGGTAAAATGCCTATTAACATAGTACCAGGAAGTCTGAAAGACATTTTTTCTCCCCAAATCTAAAAACAACTGTTGTTATGTACAAAGTTATGTTAAAATCAGTTACCAATGTGACTTGGTAGGGAATTTGCAAAATATGAACTTTTCATTATATAAAGGAAACTTATGGTAGATAAGGATGTATATAGGAATAAAGTGTCTTTTATGCATTCTAGATAACAAAATGTGAGTATCATTTTGGCTCCAGGAAGAAAAGAAGTTTAATAGTTATTCTCATTTTTCACTATTGTTTCTGTCATTAAATTTTTATTTATTTTTGAAAGTATATTTTTCTTATGTAATACTAACCCTATCTCATTTTTTATCTTGTTTATTAATTTTGAGAGAGACAGAAAGCACAAGTGAGTGGGGAAAGGGCATAGAGAGAGAGGTGAGGAGAAACAGAATACCAAGCAGGCTCTGTACTGTCAGCACAGACATTCTCACAATCACGAGATCATGACCTGAGCCAAAATCAAGAGTTCAATGCTTAACCAACTGAGGCACCCAGGTGCCCCTGAACCTATTTCATTTTTAGAAAACAAAAGGAAAATGTGATACGAACACCAAGGTAGTTTTCATTTGAGCAATGTTATATAGTCTCAGAACCCTTCCATTGGCCATACTGAGCTTAAAAGCGTATCAAACAGTATTATCTTCTGAAGTAAAGTAATACAAAGCCCTTCAATTTGTAAGTCTAAAATGGACCACAATCAGTAAAGGAATAAAAGGAACACTATGTGTTAAGAGCCTCGAAAAATGTTCCTACTTTCTTTTTTTTTTTTTTTTTCTAATTTATTTCTAGGAGAGAGAGAGACAGCGTGAACAGGGGAGGGTCAGAGAGAGAGGGAGTCACAGACTGAAACAGGCTCCAGGCTCTGAGCCGGCAGTCAGCACAGAGCCCGACGCGGGGCTCGAACCCACGAATCGCGAGATCATGACCTAAGCGAAAGTCGGACGCTTAACCGACTAAGCCACCCAGGCGCCCCATATGTTCCTACTTTCAAGCCAAGTAATTCTACTCCTAGGAATGCATACTAAGTAACTAATTAATTCAGCACAAAAATGTTAATTGTAATTTTACATAAAATATTAAAATTTAGAAACACTCTAAATGTCCAAGATTTGGGAATGGCTTTAGTAAATCCCTAGATTACAATTCCATGAGGCCAGGAATCATGTCTGTTTTGGTCATCCATGCCTAGCATTTGTGTGAGAAAAAAAAAAAAAAGGAACGTAGAACTGTACACACAGTTTGGTATCTACCATATACAGTGAAAGTATTTACTGCAAAGAGAAATAAAGTTAAATATATCAAAATGCTATACGTGGGATTATGGTATGGAGAGTTTTATTTTCTGCATACTATTTTTGTACTAAAAATTCCTACAACATAGGTATATATTGATAAGCAAAATTATAATATTAAAATATATGTAAAGCATTGCAAGTGCAGATAGAAACAATATTTGGAACATTTACATTCTTGGATTTTTGGAAATGATAAGAAAATTAGCATTACTTTTGAAGAACTGTTGAGTAGATAAAGCCAATTAACAAAATAGTCATTTTTATTAATTTTTAATGTATATCTATTTTTGAGACAGACAGAGACAGAGCATGAGTGGGAGAGGGGCAGAGAGACGGGAGACAAAGAATGAAGGGAGCTCCAGGCTCTCCGTTGTCAGCACAGAGCCTGATGTGGGGGCTCAGATTCACGAACATGGAGATCATGACCTGAGCTGAAGTCAGACTCAATCGACTGAGCCACCCAGGCGCCCCACAAAACAATCTTGACTAATACTACTTTATTTTTTTAACTTACCTGTTAACTCAAATAGTCAAATTGACATATAACTTCAATGAATACAAAATTGCTGTCAGAATTTCTAAGATTCAAAGAAAATTAAGTAATATCTATGAACATATAAAGGTGTAAATGGCTTATTTCAATTCATGTGAAGAGTATGCTTAAAGATTTGATCTTTTAACTTTGTATACGTTATTATTGATTTGACGTTTTAATCATAAGGAAGAAAATTAGACGGGAAAAAGGATTAGAGGAATGCTTTGTATTGGGAAAGATCTAGGGCTCAAGTAGAGTACATGCCCTGTACAACCCCATCACCAAGGCAATACTGAGGCAGAAGTGAGGCTGGTTGTCTCTTCCTCTCTTTCTCTTTTGTCACATCTGTTTCCTTTTCCCTCCTTCCCCATTTCAAAGCTTTCCCTGATTTTTAAAAATGAGATATAATGCAGGGAAGAGTGAAAGCATATGCAAATCTACAACAAGATTTGGCTTGGGCCCTGGACTTCTGCCAGCATGACCTCGAACTTTGAGGAAGAAAAACGTAACTTTTTTTTTTCAGTCACCAATTTCAGTCTTTAACAACATTTACACACAGACTGGCAGAAGATCACATCTTTAATTGAATCTGAAGCCCCCATACCACTTTCTCCCCTGCACTGGCCCTCCCTGCCACTCTATCTCCTTTATTTTTTTTCCATAGCACTTATTACATTCTACATAACTTATTTACTTATTGTTTATCACTCACCACTAGAATATAAAGACCATAGGGGCAGAGATGTTTATTTGTTTTATTTACTGATGTATCTCCAGTGCCTGAAATAGTGCCTGACAAATAGATGACACTATTTTTGTTGAATGAATAAAAGCTATAATTTATTATTAGGTAAGGAAATATTGGCTACCTCAGGGGTTTTTTTCACTAAGAAAGAATCATTAATTTCTGTAGCCACTGAAAAATTAAGATTGAAATTATCAATAAACTGCCACCTACTAGTAATAGGACTAAATTGGCCATTAATTTTGAGCTAAAATTTATGACTATGTTGCATTTCATTTTGTACTGGTTCCCTGCTGGTCCTGGTGGTAAGGGTGGAAGTGTTTTGAAGGGATATGCTTGGGAGTAAAAACATCAAATTGGAATTCAGGAAACCAGTGTTAAAATTTTAGCTTTGTCACTAATCATATGGCTTTGGATAAGCCAACTAAACTTTCTTTGGTCTCTCAATCTATAATAGGGATGGACCAGATAGTTTTCCTTGAGTGACACAGACTGTTAAGGATCTAGGAGGGTAGTAATCAAGTGATCTAGAGCCAAATTCCACATTTCAGATAGGTTTCATTCTGTATTAATATATTTTAATTAAAAGAATCTGAATGCTTGTACATGTAATATATTGATCCAGTATGAACCACTATTTCATACTGATCAGACATTTTAATTGGCAATGATACGTAATAAAAAAATAATTGTGAACACGACAACTTTATGGAATCCAGGATTTAAGGTAAAAAATAAAATCTGAAATGGCCCCTCCTCCCCCTTTCCACCATAACTCAAACTCCAGTAGATTAAAAAGAGTCTGATATCTCCATCTAGTTAGAAAAATGGTTCTCAACTCTTAAACTCTGATCAGTTATGAGGACACTCTCAAACTTTGATCAAGAGACTAAATAAATGACTATTCCAGGTGAGAATGCACACTTCAAGTCTTGTCAAAAGGAACCTTGAAGTGAGTGAATCATCTGGTATTGAGTGGAATAAAGCTTGCATCAAATTAAAAGGGGCAAATTGGGATATCAAAACTTGAACCAATGCAAGCCCTACATGAAGTTAAGGCTATTTCTGTGTTTTTCTTTTATGGTGTTGTAGTTAATCATTTAATCTCCATGATTAACAGAGTGCTGCTTCAAAGTAGGCACTCAGTAAATACTTATTAATGAATAAATATGTAAGAGAGCTATGATCAGGAAAGAGTTGTACACAGTTAGAGAACTGATATGCAACAATTTAAATAGTACAAAAGTGGATGTTTTTATAGATCATTAGTGACATTTAGTATTAGTTATTGTGTTGCTATTATTGTGGCCTAGTATAGCTTTTGTTAGAATCATTATTTGAAACGTGTGCTCAAAAATTCTCATTTTCAGGTGTGTGCTATAAACACATGACATGTACAGACACAATTGTGAATCACAGAATCAGAAGAACTTGTCTTTTTTTTTAAATTTTTAATGTTTTATTTGTACTTGAGAGAGAGAGAGAGAGCGTGAGCAGGGGAGGGTCAGAGAGAGAGGGAGATACAGAATCTGAAGCAAGCTCCAGGCTCTGAGCTGTCAGCACAGAGCCCGACGCGGGGCTCGAACCCGCGAACCGTGAGATCATGACCTGAGCCGAAGTCAGACACTTAACCGACTGAGCCACCCAGGAGCCCCAGAACTTGTCTTTTTAAATAGGAAATTGTCTAAAGCTTATGAGAGAACTTTACTAAATGTTTTATTTGTATGTAAGACCCATAACAAGTAAATGGTGGCTATATTTTAAGAAGATCTATGACAGAGTTCATTAGATATTTATTTTGATTGCTCAAATGAAGAAATTTTAAAAAGGCAAATGAATGAGAGGGATAGAGAGGCAACACCCATGCACTGCCTTTTTTGTTTTTATTTATAAAGATAAATACTATACATGGAACTCCCATGCTTCTCTATTTCTCTAACCTCTCTGTCATTTCTCTCATATTCCTGATACCCATGTCTACCGAAAAATATTGTGATAGACTCTATTGATTGCTTACCCAACATTTTCCCCTTCCTCTGTATTTCTTACTTGTCATCACCATAGAAGCTAGGAATTCCATGTACATAGTTTCCAAGACTTCCTCGTAGCTCGTGGTGGTCCCCCAACCTAGATTGGGCCAATGAAAATAATAGAAATACTTCTAGGAAGTGTCTGGGATTTTCTATTATGATAAAAGCCCTATTTTATTCCTGCTTCATATATTGTTTTATAATGTCATGATGCTTAAAAGTGCAGCAGCCATCTTTTGAACATGAGAAGACATATTGACAACACCATAGATAACTCAGCAGAAGCACTGTAGGATCCTGGGTTTCAATAACATTTTTAAGCCACTAACTTAATTATTAAAAAAAAATTCTTTCTGAAATCATGTAATGGAGAGGCTGGGTGGCTCAGTTGGTTAAGCACCCAATTATTGATTCACTAAGCGGGTGAAATGACTTGTGCTGGTCTCCTGGGGGATATACTTGAAGGGTGTAGTTGGGTGTAATGGCTCCGTTCCCCACTAGATAGCATTGCTTAACTCACTGGGATGGATCCGTGTGTGTGTGTGTGTGTGTGCGTGCGTGCGTGCGTGCGCGCATGCACATGCGCGGGAGAGGTGGAAATGTCTTCATCCAGCTTCCTAGTCTCTGTAGACCCACGATCAAGCACCTCTCCTTTGTCTCAGACTTCTGTCCACTCCCCACTTCTACCCTGTCCTTGTCCAAGATGTCCACTTGCCAGGTAGCCCCTCCCTCCAGAGCCTTATCTAAGATGGGGTTGTGTTTCAAAACCTCACACTTTAGAAATCCATGGCTTGGATCTGTGCTGACTCTCTGTGGGAGGATCTTGCTGAGCAGTTGCCAGGTGGTGGCTTGCCCCACAAAATGTTTTTGTGATAGCACAGTCGCAGAGGTTCAGAGATTACGGCAAATCACCACACACAGCTAGCACCAGGTTTTGCCGCACTCTGGTGTCTTTGTCCCAATACCAGCAAACATGGCTTCTCTCCAGGATCTGCTGGGATTTTGGCCTGTGGGGAGATCATATGGCCAGCCTCTACCAAATGCAATCCAAGCAGGGGAACTGTTTCTCCCCGTGTGGCTCATGCATCCCTTAGACTGTGCTGCCTCCATCTGGGGATTTGCCCTACTTCTTCACCCTAGCACCACCAGGCACTGAGCTCTGAAACTTCAGACTTTGTCCTCCCCTGTTTATAGAATCCCGGTGGTATTGAAGCCTTCTCTTCTCTCCCTGTCAATGGTTATGGGGAACAGATTTCTTGTTCAGTATCCTGCCTGTGTTTTCTCTTTCTATCTCTTTCCAGCGACTTTCAGGGGGAGGGGCTTTTCTTGTATGATCCCTATGTGCTGCAGTCTACCCCAAAAGTCAAATCAATCTTAAAAAAGAAAAACAAAGTGAGAGACATCACAATTCCAGACTTGAATTTTATATCACAGTGTTGTGATAATCAAAACACTATTATATTGGCACTAAAATAGACATGTGGATCAAGAGAACAAAATAGGAAACCCATAAATGAGGCCACAGCTATATGGTCGACTAAATTTCGACAAAACAGCAAAGAATATCCAATGAGAAAAAGACAGTCCTTCAACAAATGGTGCTGGAAAAACTGGACAGCAACATGCGAAAGAATGACTGTGTATAATTTTCTTACACAGTATAGAAAAGTGAACTCAAAATAGGTTAAAGACCTAAATATGAGACCTAAAACCATAAAAACCCTAGAGGAGAACACAGGTAGTAACTTCTTTGACAGTGGCTATAGCAACTTCTGTTTAGATATGTCCCCTGAAGGGGCGCCTGGGTGGCTTAGTCCGTTAAGCGTCCGACTTTCGCTTGGGTCATGATCTCGCGGTTCGTGGGTTCGAGCCCCGCGTCGGGCTCTGTGCTGACTACCAGCTCAGAGCCTGGAGCCTGTTTCAGAGTCTGTGATTCCCTCTCTCTCCGACCCTCCCCTGCTCACGCTGTCTCTCTCTCTCTCTCTCTCTCTCTCTCCTAGAAATAAAAACATTTAAAAAAATTCTCCATAGATATGTTCCCTGTAGTAAGGGAAATAAAAGCAAAAATAAACTATTGACTCTTCATCAAAATAAAAAGCTGCACAGTTGAAGGAAACAATAAAACTAAAAGGCAGCTTATGGAATGGGAGAAGATATTTGCTAATGACATATACAATATAACCAGAGTACATGAAGAAATGATAAAATGCAACACCAATAAATTGGATTCTTTAAATAATTCAATTTAGAAAAAGCAAAAGACAGAAGAGACATTTGTACAAAGAGAACATACAGATGGCAAATAGGCAATTGAAAATATGCTCAAAATTACCCATTTTCAGGGAAAATGCAAATTAAAACTACAATGAGATATCACCTCACACCAGTCAGAATGGCTAAGATCAACAACCCAGGAAATATCACGTATTGGCAAAGATGTGGACAAAGGTGACCCTTCTTACATTGTTGGTAGGAATACAAAATGGTGCAGTTGCTTTGGAAAACAGTATAGAGGTTCCTCAAAAAGTTAAAAAATGGAACTACGCTATGACTTAGCAATGCACCACTAGGTATTTACCCAAAGAATGCTAAAATATTAATTCAAAGGAATACATACACCCCAATGTAGTAACATTATCTACGATAGCAAGTGATAGAAATAGTCCAAGTGTCCATTGACTGATAAATGGATAAAGAAGTGGTCTGTACATATGTGTAAGCACACGCGCGCGTGCACACACACACACACACAGAGGAATAATATTCAGCCATAAAAAAGTAATGAAATCTTGCCATTTGCAAAGACATGGATGGAACTAAAGAGTATTATGCAATGCAAAATAAGCGAGAGAAAGATAAATACCATATGATTTCACTTGTAGGTGGAATTTAGGAAACAAAACAAAGAAAGGGAAAACAGAGAAAGAGAGACACAGAGAGACAGAGAGACAGAGAGAGAGAAACCAAGAAACGGACTGTAAACAACCGAGAAAAACCTGATGGTATCCAGAAGGGAGGTTGGTAGGTTGGTAGGGAATGGGTTAAATAGGTGACTGGGATTAAGAAATGCACTTGTGATGAGCACAAGTGTCACATGGGTGTAATATGGACGTGTTGAGTTACTATGTTGTCCACCTGAAATTAATATTACACTGTATATTAGCTAGCTGGAATTTAAATTTAAAAATTATAATTAAAAATAATGAAATCCCAAGAAAAAACAAAAAATAAAAGAGTTAGCCCTATAAAATACAAATAATAAAGTGGTGGTTACCAGGGAATGGGAAGATAGAATTATGGTGTTTCAGGGTACAAATATATAATGAGAATTTAATAAGAAAGTGATAATGAATATAGTCAATAATATTTTAGTTTATGTCATGTGATAATTATTGCTATATCAGCAATTATATTACAATATATAGATATAGGAAATAACACACCCTACACCTTATACACACAATGTTACATGTAAAAATTATTCCACAAAAATAGTTTATTCCTTTTTGCTGCTGAATACAATTTTAATTGTATAAATATTCCACAAATTTTTAAAAATATTTTTCAATGTTTTATTTATTTCTTTTTTCTTTTTTCTTTTTTCTTTTCTTTATTTAAAAAATATATTTTTAAATGTTTTATTTATTTCTAGGAGAGAGAGAGAGAGACAGCATGAGCAGGGGAGGGTCAGAGAGAGAGGGAGTCACAGACTGAAACAGGCTCCAGGCTCTGAGCAGGCAGTCAGCACAGAGCCCGACACGGGGCTCGAACCCATGATCCGTGAGATCATGACCTAAGCGAAAGTCGGACGCTTAACCGACTAAGCCACCGAGGCGCCCATTGTTTTATTTATTTCTGAGAGACAGAGAGAGAGAGAAAGATAGAGAGAGACAGCGTGAGCAGGGGAGGGTCAGAGAGAGAGGAAGACACAGGCTCCAGGCTCTGAGCTGTTGTAACACGAAGCCTAACGCGGGGCTCAAACCATGAAATGTGAGATCATGACCCGACCCAAATTTGGGTGCTTGATCACTTGAGCCACCCAGGCGCCCCTATTCCACAAATTTTTTGTACATATACTTCTTTTTAAAAATTTATTTATTTAAATATGTAGAGTATCATGTTGTCGGTGAAAAGTGAAAGTTTGACATCTTCTTTGCCAAATCTGATGCCTTTGATTTCCTTTTGCTGTCTGCTGGCTGATGCTAGGACTTCCAGCACTATGTTAAACAACAGTGGTGAGAGTGGACATCCCTGCCGTGTTCCTGATCTCGGGGGGAAAGCTGTCAGTTTTCCCCGTTGAGAATGATGTTCGCTGAAGGCTTCTCATAGATGGCTTTGATGATGTTTCAGTAGGTTCCTTCTATTCTAATTTTCTCTAGAGTCTTTATTAAGAAGGATGGTGTATTTTGTCAAATGCTTTTTCTGCATCTATTGACAGGATCATATGGTTTTTATCTTTTCTTTTATTGATGTGATGGATCACGTTGATTGATTTGCGAATGTTGAACCAGCCCTGTAACCCAGGAATGAATCCCACTTGATCTTGGTGGATGATTCTTTTGATATGCTGCTGGATTCGATTTGCAAGTATCTTGTTGACGATTTTTGCATCCGTATTCATCAAGGATATTGGCCTGTAGTTCTCTTTTCTTGCTGGATCTCTGTCTGGCTTGGGAATCACAGTGATGCTGGCTTCATAAAACGATTCCGGGAGTTTTCCTTTGATTTCTATTTTTTGGAATAGCTTGAGAAGAATTGGGATTAATTCTGTTTTAAATGTCTGGTAGACTTCCCCAGGGAAGCCATCAGGTCCACGGCTCTTATTTGTTGGGAGATTTTTGATCACTGATTCGATTTCTTCACTCACTATGGGTCTGTTCAGATTTTCTATTCTTCCCGTGTGAATTTTGGTAGTTATTGTGTGTTTAGGAATTCGTCCATTACTTCTAATTGTCCAATTTGTTGGCATATAATTTTTCATAGTATTCTCTGATAATTGCTTGTATTTCTGAGGGGTTGGTTGTAATAAATCCATTTTCATTCATAATTTTGTCTATTTCGGTGCTGTGTCTTCTTTTTTTTTGATAAGTCTGGCTAGAGGTTTGTCAATTTTGTTTATTATTTCAAAAAGACAACTCTTGGTTTCAATGATCTGTTCAATTGCTTCTTTGGTCTCTATGTTGTTTATTTCTGATCTAACTTTTACTATTTCTCTTCTTCTACTGGGTTTAGGGCGTTCTTGTTGCTCTGCTTCTAGTTCCTTTAGGTGAGCTGTTAGATTTTGGAATTGCACTTTTTTCTAATCTCTTGAAATAGGCCTGGAGAGCAATGTGCTTTCCTCTTAGGACTGCCTTGGCCGCAGCCCATAGATTTTGAATTGTTGTGTTTTCATTTTCATTTATTTCCATATATTTTTTATATTTGATCTCTAATTGCCTGATTGGCCCATTCATTCTTTAGAAGGGTGTTCTTTAACCTCCATGTGTTTGGAGGTTTTCCAGGCTTCTTCCTGGGATTGATTTCAAGTTTCAAAGCATTATGATCTGAGAGTGTGCATGGTATGATCTCAATTCTTTTATATTCATTGAGGGCTGCTTTATGTCCCAGTATGTGATCTATCTTGGAGAATGTGCCATGCGCACTTGAGAAGAAAGTAAATTCCCTGGCCTCAGGATGTAAAGTTCTAAATATATCCGTCAGGTCCATCTGGTCCAATGTGTCTTTCAAGTCCATTTTTTCTTTAGTGATTTTCTGTCTGGTTGACCTATCCATTGCTGTCAGTGGAGTATTAAAGTCCCCTGCTATTAGCACATTCTTATCTTTAAGCTTGTTTCTGTTTGTGATTAATTGTTTTAGATATTTACAAGCTCCCATAATCGGTGCATAGACATTTATGATATTTAGTTCTTCCTGATGTATGGACATTGTAATTATTATGTAGTGCCCTTCTTCATCTCTTGTTATTGTCTATTATTTTAATGTTTTATTTATTTCTAGGAGAGACACAGAGACAGCGTGAGCAGGGGAGGGTCAGAGAGAGAGGGAGTCACAGACTGAAACAGGCTCCAGGCTCTGAGTTGTCAGTCAGCACAGAGCCCGAGGGGGGGCTTGAACCCACGATCCGTGAGATCATGACCTAAGCGAAAGTCGGGCGGGTAATCGACTAAGCCACCCAGGGCCCCTCTTGTTATTGTCTTTAATTTAAAGTCATTTTGTCTGATATAAGTATAGCTACTCCGGCTTTCTTTTGATTTCCTGTAGCATGATATATATTTCTCCATCCCCTTACTTTTCATCTGAAGGTATCTTCCCGTCTAAAATGAGTTTCTTGTAGTCAGCATATAGATGGATTTTGTTTTTTTATCCATTCTGCTACCCTATGTCTTTTGATTGGAGCATTCAGCCCATTTACATTCAGTGTTATTATTGAAATTGTGGGTTTAGAGTCTATGTGTCTTTTGTAGGGTTCATGTTTGTGGTGGTGTCTCTGATATATTTGTTCCTTGCAACATTTCCTTCAGAGAGTCCCCCTCAGGATTTCTTGTAGGGCTGGCTTAGTGGTGACAAATTCTTTTAATTTCTGTTTATTTAGAAAGATTTTTATCTCTCCTTCTATTTTGAATGACAGGCTTACAGGATAGAGGATTCTTGGCTGCTTATTTTTACTGTTCATCACATTGAAGATCTCCTGCCATTCCTTTCTGGCCTGCCAAGTTTCAGTAGATAGGTCTGTCACCACTCTGATAGGTTTCCCTTTGTATGTTAGGGTCCTTTTCTCCCTAGCTGCTTTCAAAATTCTCTCTTTGCCCTTGTATTTTGCCAATTTTACTATGATTTGCCCTGCAGAAGATCGATTCAAGTTCCGTCTGAGGGGAGTCCTCTGAGCCTCTTGTATTTCCACATTTACTTCCTTCCCCAGGTCGGGGAAGTTCTCTGCTACAATTTGTTCTAGGACTCCTTCAGCATCTTTCCCTCTCTCTTCCTCTTCCGGGATTCCTATGATACGGATATTGTTGCGTTTGACCGTATCTCTGAGCTCTCGAACTCTTCTTTCCTGTTCCTGGATCAGTTTGTCTCTTTTTTTGTCAGTTTCTTGTTTTTCTATAATGGTGTCTTCTAAATCACTGATTCTCCTTTCTACCTCTTCAATTCGTGCATTGGAGTCCTTTAATTTATTATGTATCTCATTTATCACATTTTTTAATTCTTCATGCCTATTTTTATTTTCCATTCTGTCTGTAGCCATAGTTTTGTTGATGTCCCCTATGCTTTTTTTCCAGCCCAGCTATTAACTTTACCATTATTATTCCAAAATCTTGTTCAGTTATGCTGCTTATATCTCTTTTGAGCTGTTCATTAGCTATAATTTCTTCTTGGAGTTTCTTTGGAGGAGAGCTCTTTCGTTTCTTTCATTTTAGTTACCTTTCTGGCTCTTGTTAGTTTTAAAGACTTGTTATGCTCTCTGCACCTTTGAGCGCTGCTGTATCCATGAAGAAGAGAGAGAGAGAGAGAGAGCGTGAGCAGGGGAGGGTCAGAGATAGAGGGGATCACAGACTCTGAAACAGGTTCCACGCTCTGAGCTGGCAGTCAGCACAGAGCCTGATGCGGGGCTCGAACCCACAAACCACAAGATCATGACCTAAGCGAAAGTCGGACGCTTAACCGACTAAGCCACCCAGGCGCCCCAGAAAGAGTGTTTTTTGAATGGTATCTGTTGGTCTCTCGTGTTGGGACCTTGGTTATTTTATTTTCCTACTCGTAGTGATATTTGGGACTCTCCACCTTGTGTACTCTGCCTTGTTTCTTGAGGTAGCCTCAAGTAGCCCTGGAGAAGAAAACAGACAGACAAACACACAGGGAGCAGGAGCACACAAACTCACAGACTAATTCAACCTACATGTAAACCGAGAGGGAAAATCTTGAGGCAAGAGAAACAAAGGAAAAACACACAAATGAAAGTATATAAACATAAAATTCTTCTGCAGAGCAAGGTAAACAAACAAGGAAACTAAAATACAACCTATAAAATGGGATAGGATATTTGCAAATGTCATAGCTGCTAAATGGTAAGTATCTAAAATGTATAAAGAACTTATAGGACTCAGCACACACACACACACACACACACACACACACAACAACAACAACAACAACAACCTTAAATAATCCAGGGGGGAAAATGTACAGAAGACATAAACAGAATTTCTCCAAAGAAGACACACAGGTGGCCAGTAGACACATGAAAAAATGCTCCAAATCCCTTGCCATCAGAGAAATACAAATCAAATCTCCAATGAAATATGACCTCACACCTGTCAGTGTGGCTAAAATAAAAAGAGACAAGTGTTGGTGTAAGAAGTTAGTTTTTCTCCGCATCCTTGCCCAAACCTGTTCTTTCTTGTGTGGTTGATTCTGTATTTCCCTGATGATGAGTAATGTTGAGCATCTTTACATGTTATCTGTTAGACATCTGTTTGTCTTATTTTGAAAAATATCTATATGTCATCTATCCATTTTTAACTGGATTATTTGTTCTGTTTTGTTTTTTGAATTAATTTTTAGAAGTGAAATTGCTATATCATGTGGTAGTTATATTTCTATTTTTTGAGGATATCTCTACTATTTTCCATATTGGCTAAACCAATTTACATTCCCACAAACAGTGCAGGAATTTTTCCTTTTCTTATCATTACTGCCAGTCCTTACTATTGTCTGACTTATTTATAATAACCATTCTAACATGTGCAAAGTGATATCTCACTGTCATTTCGATTTGCATATCTCCGATGATTAGTGAAGTTGAATATCTTTACATGTATCAGCTGGACATATGTGTTTCTTCCTTGGAACAATGTTGATACAGAGACTTTGCCCATTATTAATCTGACTCCTTCCTTCCTCCCTCCCTCCCTCCTTCCCTCCTACCTCCCGTCCTCTTTCTTTCTTTCTTTCTTTCTTTCTTTCTTTCTTTCTTTCTTTCTTTCTTTCTTTCTTTCTTTCTTTCTGACATTGGATTACATGAATTTCTTATGTACTTTGGAAGTTAACCCCTTATTAGATAGTTTGAAAATAATTTCTCCCGTTCAGTAGGTTTTATTGAGAGTTTCCTTTCATTAAAAAAATTAATCTTTATTTTTGAGAGAGAGAGAGACATAGAGAAAGAGAGAGAGAGGCAGAGACAGAGGAAGACACAGAATCCAACAGAGGCTTCAGGCTCTGAGCTGTCACCAGGGCTTGAACCCCTGAGCCATGAGATCATGACCCAAGACAAAGTTGGACGCTTAACTAACTGAGCCACCCAGACACCCGAGTAGTGCCTTTTCTTTTTGTTGGAGGTTTTCTTTGCTGTACAGAAGTTTTGTTTCTTTTTGTTTTTAAGTAATGTGTCCTATGTATTTTTGTTTTTACTGCCTTTAGTTTTGGGGTCAAATCCAAAAAATCCGGGAGAGTTATTGTTTCAGGTCTCATGCTCAGGTCTTCAATTCATTTTAAGCTGACTTTTATGTATGATGTAAGATAGTGGTCCAGTTTCATTTTTTTGAATGTGACTGTCCAGTTTTCTCAAAACACTGTTTTTCCAAATTGTCTGCCTTTGGTTCCTTTGCTGTAAATTAATTGGCCATATATTTATGTGTTTATTTCTGAGATTTTTATTCTGATCCATAAATCTATAAACCTGTGTTTTTTCCAATACCATTTTAGTTTGATTACTACTGCTTTGTAATATAGTTTGGAATAAGGAAGAGTAATGCTTCCAACTTTATTTTTCTTACTCACGATTGCTTTGGCTATTTGGTTTCTTTTGTGGGTTCAGACAAATTTTATGATTATTCAATTTCTGTGAAAAATGCATTAACATTTTGATAGGGATGACATTAAACCTATAGATAGTTTTGGATAGTATGGACATTTTAACAATGTTAATTATTTCAATCCATAAACGTGGAGTATCTTTTTATTTAGTTGTTTCTTATTTATTTCCTTCATCAGTGTCTAATAGTTTTCACCTCCTTGGTTAAATCTATTCCTAGGTATATTATTCTTTTTGATGCAATTGTCAGTGGAATTGTCTTATTAATTTATCTTTCTGAATGTTCATTATCAGCTTATAGAAACACAAGTGATTTTTGTAAATTGAGTTTGTTTGTTTTTTTTTACTGAATTTATTAGATCTAACTCTTTTTTTGGTATAGCCTTTAATGTCATGTTATCTTCAAATAGTGACAGTTTTACTTCCTCCCTGTTTATTTGGATGACTTGCCTATTTGATCTGCCTATGCCATCCAATACTAGAATGAATGAAAGTGGAAACTTGAGTATCCATGTCTTTTTCCTAATTTTAGTGGAACATGTTTCATCTTTTCACCATTGAGTATGATGGTAGCTGTAGACTTGCCATATATGGTCTTTGTTATGTTAGGGCATATTTATTCTATACGCACTTTTTTGAGAGTTTTTATCAGAAATGAATGAAATAACCAAATACTCTTTTTGCATCTTTTGAGATGATCATATTATGCCTGTCCCTTAATTTTGTATCATAGGGAATCAAATGGATTGATTTGCAGATGTTGAACCATCTTTGTCTCCCTGAAATTAATTCCCTTTTATCATGCAGTATAGTCCTATTAATGTATTGTTGAATTCTGTTTGTTAATATTTTGTTTTGCATTTTTGCCTTTATGTTTTTCACGGATTTGGCTTGTAATTTTCATTTCCTGTACTGTCCCATTTGTCATTTTTTGTATCACAGTAATGCCGGGCTTGGAAAATGAGTTTGGAAATATTCTCTGGTCTTCTATTTTTTGGACAGTTTGGAAAAGGTTGGCTTTGTTCTTTATTTATCTGGTAGCATTAAACAGAGAATCCATATTGTCATAGATTTTGTTTATTGGGGATTTTTGATTAATGACTCAATCTTCTAACTACTAGTTAATCTGTTCAGATTTTTAATTTTTTCATGATTTAGTCCTTATATGTTGCATATTTTCAGGCATATATTCATTTCTCTTAGGCTGTTCAATTTGTTGGTGTATAAATGTTCATAGTAGTTTCTTATAACACTTTGTATTTCTGTGTTATCAATTGTAACATCTACTCTTTTTCTAATTTTATTGATTTGATTCCTTTATATTTTCTTTCTTTGTGAGTTTAGCTAAAGGTTTGTCTATTATTTTATTATTTAAAAAGTTAGCTCTTAGTTTCACATATTTTTTCTTTTGTCTTTTTTAGTCTCTATTTCATTTAATTCTGTTAATCTTTGTTATTCTATTCCTCCTACTAACTTTAATTTTAGTTATTCTTTTTCTAGCTCCTTGAGGTGTATAGTTAGGTTTTTAATTGAGATCTGTCTCATTTCTTAATGTAGGAATTTATCATTAGGAACTTCCTTCTTAGAACTTCTATTGCTTTATCCCATTAAGTTTTGGTGTATTGTATTTATATTTCCATTTGTCTCGAGATTTTTTAAATTATTGTTTAAAATTTCTTCATTGACACTAATACCCATAAGGATTTTTCATACATATTCTTTTTTAAATTTTTATGAAGACCCTATTGGCCATCTAAACCATATATATCTTTATTCAAGTATAATTAATAACTAGTGTTATACTAGTTTCAAGTGTACAGTATAATAATTCAATGATTCTATGCATTTTTGGGGCTTATAACGATAGGTGTACTCCTAATCCCTTATATATATTTCACCCATCTTCTTTAACCCATCTTCTATCCCATATACTTTACCAATTCTTCTATATTCTTGAGGGCTATTTGTCTTTACTTTTATTTTCTTTTATTGTATATTTTTAATTTGGTGTTTATATTGGGGAAATGCTAACCACATAAAATGAGTTACAGTATTTCTGCCTCTATTTGAGGAATTACAGAGAGGAAAGTGTTGAAGTTTCCAACTATAATTGTTGATTTGTACATTTTTTCCATTTAATTTCTTCAATATTTAATCTATTTTACTTTCTATTGTGAGTTGTGTATATTTTAAGGAATATTTTATCTTCTTGAGATTTTCATTTTATTATTATTCAATGTCATTATTGATCCTTAGGTATTTCTCTTGTTTTAAAGTTTTCTCTATTTGCTATTAACAGTGTCCTTCCAAGGCATTTTAAATTAGTGTTGTCATTTCATGTATTTTCTCATCCTTTTACTTCTAATATACTTATTTTGTTATATTAAAATTGGTTTCTTATAGGCATGACATAATCATATCTTGTATAACCCATTCGAATAATCTCCAATTTATGGTCTTTTACTATGTCTAGACAATTTCTATTTAAAATAGCTATTAAGAATGGCATAATGAAAATAGCTACATAAAAGACCCCAGCCTCAGTTCCCCTTACAAAGATAGACAGCTGTCCATGAACATAAACATCTGTGGATGAGCTCTGGATTTCACTTAAGAAACTACACCAACATATTGAAAGAATAAATCTGAGAATAGCCACACATAAAGACAAAGAATACAGCTTCATTTTGCCTGCATCAACTAATCCCTCAAGATAACATTGCTTAGTTATAAGAGAGTTTCCCAGCTACATAGAGTTTTCATCATAAGTAAAGGAAGGGTGGGACGAATAATAAGGTTCCTCAGCTTTCTTTTGGGGTGGCACGCAAAAGTCCCACTTCCATTTTACTCTATCCAGAGACTGGTAAAGCTGAGACATATAGAGATGGATACGAACTAGAAATAAAAGCAGAAGTTACCAGTAACAAACATTCAGTGGAAAGGTTGAAATTCACAGTGACCTGCTTTACATACAAATCCAATAGCTTCAACCACAGAAGAAGAAACCAACAGTTTAAATAGTTGTTGAATTCTAATGATTTTTACCAGTCTTACCCCAAACATATTTTAATTAACTGATGCTAGCTGACTGAATCCCCTATCCCCCACTTCCTGCCACCAATACATTCTAGTATTGCACTGTCAGCCAGTCAAAGTCTAGAGATGTGCAAGTGCAAAATCCCAGCTTAGGCCACTGCTGATGATCCCACTATTATGTGAAAGTTTAGGGCTAGGCTTTCCAGATGAGAACCTGCATGGTCTTCTGACCCGACTGCAATCTCTGACCTCCAATGCATTAATCTGTGGCAAGCCCCATCAACACTGTAGTACATACCAACAGCCATGGCCCTCAAAGTTATCAGTGTGCCTCAGACCTTTTTGTGCTGGCCCACACCACTATGTGTGTGTTTTCAGTTGGCACATGCCGCTAACAGTACCTACAGCTGGCCCTGCAGCCAAGTGTGGTCACAACACTCATTCTGGTCACAACTGTTGCCTGCAGTGATCCCAAGGTGTTGGGCATGGAGTTGCCAGTGAATATTCCAATACACTTTGCACATATGTGGGGCTTCCACAACACTTGTGGAGTTGTTGCAGAGTTGTTGAAAGTTAGATAGAACTGGCCTGAACTAAAGAGATATTCCACACCAGGATCCAAAATCACAACATGATTCCATACTTGACACCTGCACTGCTAGATCCAGAATCACAGCACACTCCAGGGTGTCCCAATATACATGTGAAAATCTTCCTTTACAGAAGTCAGTGCACATAATCTGAAGAGGGGAGTGTGTTCAAAAGCGTGGATGCCAACAAAAGTCTGTAGATACCAGGAAAAACTGACAAACATTATGTCGCAAATGGAATATAGTAAAATTTATGTAATTTGTTACAAAGAAATGAAGAGTCAGGAATTACTGAAAATTCAAAATAATTATTAGGGGTGCCTGGGTGGCTCAGGGGTTAAGCGTCCGACTTTGGCTCAGGACATGATCTCACGGTTCATGGGTTCGAGCTTTGCGTCAGGCTCTGTGCTCACAGCCAGCTCAGAGCCTGGATCCTGCTTCAGATTCTGTGTCTCCCTCTCTCTCTGACCCTCCCCTGCTCACACTGTCTCTCTCTTTCTCAGAAATAAATAAAACATTAAAATTTTTAAATAATTTTTGTAAAGATTCTCAGAGAGCTACGAAAACACAGATAAACAGTTTAACTATATCATGAAAACAAAAAAGAACAAAGAGGGAATTTGAACATAAATGATATAAGAATATAAAACATAAAATGACCAAACAAATTTTGGAGCTCAATAATGACTGCACTGAACAGTACAAAGGTAGTTTCAACAGGAAACTTAACTAAGAGGAAGAAGAAAATAGGTAAATTCAAAGATAGATCAACTGAATGGGGAGAGGGAGAGCTAAGATGGTGGAGCAGTAGAAGGACCCTATGTTTCTCTCATACTTTGAACACAGCTAGATAAAAATCAAATTATTCTGAGCACCCAAGAAATCAGTCTGAGGACTGAGAGAACATACTGCACAACTAGAGGGAAAGAAGAGGCCACATGGAACTTAGGAAGTGTGAAGACATGGATTGAGGATACTGTGGAGGAGAGGGAGCCCTGATCACAGAGAAAGGTGAGTGAGAGTGAGAAAGAGAAGGAGGGAGAAGATCACATGGGGGATTGCATAAAGAAAGCACTTCCCTAAAGCCATTGACTGGGGGAAAAAGAGGGACTGATTATTGTGAGCTTTTACAACCAGAGGAGTTCAAAGACTGGAGTTTTAGAGGTCCACACCATGACTACTATTGAGCTCAGTGGGCACTGCAGTGCTACTGTGGAGAACAGGGAAGAGGCTAGGAGCAGAGAGTGCCATCTTAGGATCCCCTGGGTTGCACTAAGAGAAAAAGTTCCCCTTCTTGGAGTTCATCTGGGAGAGATGACATTGTCTCTCTGGGGACAAAAGAGTGGGCTGTAACATTGCACTCCCCTGTGCCTTAGCATAGCAATAGAGACACCTACTGAGGCCAGCTAAAGTGGACACCTAAAGACACCTGCAGATAGAAAGTGAGAAGATAGAAAATAATTTATCATGCTAATGGACATCAGAAAAAGCCATAGTAACCATACTTATATCAGGCAAACTATATTTTAAAGTAAAGAATGGAATGTAACAAAAGATGAATGGCATTATAGCATAATAAAAGAGACTATCCAACAAGATCTAACAATTGTAAATATTCATGACCCCAACTTGTTGACACATAAATATATAAAACAATTTATAACAAACACAAAAAAACCTCATTGTTAATAAAATAATAATAGGAGAATTTAACATTCCACTTACAGCAATGGACAGAGCATATACTCAGAAAATCAAGAAGACAAAAAGTTACTTCAAATGACACATTGGAGCAGATAAAGATAAAAGATATATTAAAAACCTTTCATCTTAAAACAGCACAATACACATTCTTTTCAAGTACACATGAGACATTCTAAACAAAAGATTACATACCTTTTCATAAATCAGCCCTCAACAAATACAAAAAGATCAAGATCATACCATGCATATTTTCCAAAAAACTCTATGAAGTTTGAAGTGAACCACAAGAAAATATTTGAAAAGACCTCAAATACCTGGAATATACAAACATCCTACAAAGGAATTAATGGGTGATCAGAAAATTAAGAAGAAATAACAAAAATACCTGGAAAGAAATGAAAATGAAAACACGACATTCCAAAACCTTTGGAATGTATCAAAAGGGATCATAGAGGGAAGTATATAGCAACTCAGGCCCACCCCAAGAAGCAGAAAAATCTTAAATGAGCAAACTATTCTTACACCTCAAGGAGCTAGAGAAAGAATAATAAATGAAACCTAAAGGCATCAGAAGGAAGAAAATGATAAACATAAGGGGAAAAATAAATGATTTAGAAAAAACATTAGAATAGATCAATGAAACAGGATTTGGTTATTTGAAAGAATTAATAAAATTTATAACCCCCAGCCAGACTTATCAAAAAGAAAAGGGAAAGGAACCAAATAATAAAATTATGAATGAAAGAGGAGAGATGACAATCAGAAACACAGAAATACAATTATAAGAGAACATTAGGAAAACTTATATGCCAATAAATTGGGCAATTCATAAAAATAAACAAATTCTTGAAAATATATAAACCGAGGGGAAGGGGCAAGATGGCGGAGAAGTAGGGAACTCCATACATTGCACTCGCCCCTATATGTCGTACGCAAAAGACCTGAAGCCATAGGAACCCTTACAGAATCCAGGAGTTTGGGAGGAAAAGGAGACAGAGTCCGCTGAGAAAACCTTCCAATGTGAGTGCCAACTGGAGAAGATAAAATCGGGCCGGGACCAGAGACACAGAGGGACAGGGGCAGTCCACTTCTGCAGGGAGTTAGAGGGGAAAGAGTGTCCGAAACTGCTCAAGATACGGTCCCTGTCGCTGGGGAACAGAAAAATCTCTGCTCGGGAAACAGAGGGAACCTGTTTCTCTCTCTCCAGCTGACCCTAGGCGGGACGCACTTGTCCCAGGCTATCCCCAGGAAAACAACACCCTGCACGCCAGCTCAACCTGGAGGGGCCGCACAGCAACCACGCCTTTGTGCTTCTGGCTTGGCTGGATCCCTAGAGGGGAGGCTAAGGGTTTAAAACTGGGAGATTTGCCTGTGAGTTTGTGTTTTGGATGATGACACACAGAGGGACCCGGTTTCCAGCTCTCCAGCTGACCCTAGGCAGGACGCACTCTTCCCAGGTGACCCCTAGATGAAACTGCTCCTTGCTCGCCAACCTGATTGGAGAAGATAGGAGCAGCAGCTTTTGGCTCAATCCCCAGAGGGAAGGCAAGAGGCTTGGGACTGCTCTGAGGGGCTCGCCTGCGAGTTTGTGTTTCCTGCAATTTAGGTGGGGAACCCGGACTGGGACCTGGAAACAGGGCCTGGTCAGGGATATAAAGCACGGCCCACTTTGGCTGCATCCCCGGCACAGGGAGTTTACACATCCAAAAAAGTGAGTTCCAGCACTTGGTTCAAGAAGGGACTCGAGCGCCACCACTCTTCTCCCCACAACCGCCAGGTCAGAACTCCCACCCGATGCATTGGATCAAACCACACCCATCACTACGAGAGAGCTGCCCTCCTGCTTTTTGTTATTTGTTTTTTGTTTTTAACTGGAGCACTTCCCTGATTAATTCTGGTCAAAGGCTGCTTAAACAGTCACATTTAATCCATTCTCTAGATGTAAATTCTATACCTACCTACCTTTTCATCTCTTTCTCTCAAGAGTAATCAGACTAGATAGTTTTTCTGGATAACACCACCGTCTTTCTCTCACCTCTTCAACCATATTCCACTCTTTTGCTCTTTGAAGAAAGCTTCTTATTCCTTCTGCCTGCTCATTTCATTTCCAATTTTACCTCACCTACACCCTGTCATTTCTCTCTTTTTCTATGTTCTTCAACCAGCACTGCATACACCCAGCTATTTATTTATAGCTGGGAAATCTGTTTATATGCTTTAAGCTGTTCTTTGTCTATTGGGTTTCTTCTTTTTTCGTTTCTTCTATTTGACTTTTTAATGTATTTTTCTTTTCTATTTTTCACCTTCCCTCCTTCCTCTTTTCTCTTTACTTTTTCGTTTTCCCTTTTGGTTTGCTTGTTTGTTGGATTTGTCTGTGCCTTTGTGTGCCTTAGTTCCCTGTGTGTTTGTCTGTCTGCTTTCGTCTCCAGGGTTACCTCAAGAAACAAGCCAAAGTAAACATGGTGGAGAGTCCAAATACCAGTATGAGTAGGAAAATAAAATAACCAAGGCCTCAACAAGAGAGACAAGGAAATACCATTAAAAGAACACTCTCTGAAACGATAGGCCCTGGATAGTCAAAGAGTCTTCTTCGGTACAGCAGCGCTTACAGGAGCATAGATCATAACAAGTCTTTAAAACTAACAAGAGATAGAAAGCTAACCAAAACGACGAAACGAAAGAGCTCTCCTCCAAAGAAATTCCAGGAAGAAATGACAGCTAAATAATTGCTCAAAACAGATATAAGCAGAATAATTGAACAAGATTTTAGAACAATAATCATAAACTTAATTGCTGAACTTGAAAAAAGCATGGAGGACATCAGAGAAACTATAGCTACAAACACTATGGGGTTTAAAAATATTATTATGAATTAAAAACTGCGATAAATGAGATATATAATAAACTAGAGGTTTCGAATGCAAGGGCTGAAGAGGTAGAAAGGATTTTAAGGGATTTAGAAGACACAATTATAGAAAAAGATGAAACTGAGAAAAAAAGAGATAAACTGATCCAGGAACATGAAAGAAGAGTTCGAGAGCTCAGCGATACAATCAAACGGAATAATATCCGTATCATAGGAATCCCAGAAGAGGAAGAGAGAGGGAAAGGTGCTGAAGGAGTCCTGGAACATATTATAGCAGAGAACTTCCCCAACCTGGGGAAGGAAGTAAACGTTGAAATCAAGAGGCACAGAGAACTCCACTCAGACGTAATATGAATCGAACTTCTGCACGACATATTATAGTGAAACTTGTAAATATAAGGACAAAGAGAGAATTCTGAAAGCAGCTAGGGAGAAAAGGGCCCTCACATACAAAGGGATACCTATCAGAGTGGTGACAGACCTATCGACAGAAACTAGGCAGGCCAGAAAGGAATGGCAGGAAATCTTCAATGTGATGAACAGAAAAAATATGCAGCCAACAATCCTCTATCCAGCAAGCCTGTCATTCAAAATAGAAGGAGAGTTAAAGTCTTTCCAAATAAACAGAAATTGAAAGAATTCGTACCACTAAACCAGCCCTCCAAGAAATCTAGAGGGGGGCTCTCTGAGGGAAATGTTGAAAGGAACACAAGATACTAGAGACACATCACATAGATGAATCCCAGAAATGACAGAATAACTCTAAAACCATATATTTCAATAATAACTCTGAATATAAATGGACTAAATGCCCCAATCAAAACACATAGGGTAGCAGAATGGATTTTAAAAAAAAATCCATCTATTTGCTGTCTACAGGAAACCCATTTTAGACAGGAGGACAGCCTCAGATTGAAAGAAAAGGGATGGAGAAATATCTATCATGCGACAGGATGTCAAAGAAAAAAAAAGCTGGAATAGCTATACTTATATTAGACAAACTGGACTTTAAAGTAAAGACAGTAACAAGGGATGAAGAAGACCATTATATAATAATTAAAGGGTCTATCCATCAGGAAGAGCTAACTATTATAAATGTCTACACACCAAATATGGGCACACCTAAATATTTAAAAGAATAAATCACAAACAGAAACAGTCTTATCGATAAGAAAGTGCTAATTGCAGGGGACTTTAATACTTCACTAACAGCAATGGACAGATCAACTAGACAGAAAATCAATAAAGACACAATGGACTTAAATGACACATTAACCAGAATTTTTGACAGATATATTTAGAACTCTACATCCTGAGGCGATGGAATCCACAATTTTTCTCAAGTGCGCATGGCACATTCTCCAAGGTAGATCATATACTGGGACATAAAGCAACCCTCCATAAACATAAAATAATACAGATTGTATCATGAACACTTTCAGATCACAATGCTATGAAACTTGAAATCAAGCACAGGAAGAAATCTGGAAAACCTCCAAAAACATGGAGGCTAAAGAACACCCTTCTAAAGAATGAATGGGCCAATCAGGCAATTAGAGAAAAAATTTAAAAATACCAGGAAACAAATGAAAATGAGAATGCAACAATCCAAACTCTATGGGATGCAGCAAAAGGAGTCCTAAGATGAAAGTACATTGCACTCCAGGCCTATTTCAAGAAATTGGAAAAAGCTCAAGTACAAAATCTAACAGCGCACCTAAAACAACTAGAAGGAGAGAAACAAGAGCAACCAAACCCAGTAGAAGAAAAGATGATAAAAATCATGGCAGAAATAAACAATATACAAACCTAAGAAACAGTTGAACAGATCCATGAAACCAAGAATTGGTTTTTTGAAAAAATAAACAAAATTGACAAAAGTCTAGGCAGGCTTCTCAAAAAGAAAATAGAGAGCACCTAAATAGACAAAATCATGAATGAAAACGGACTGCTTACAACCGACCTCTCAGAAATATGAACAATTATCAAGGAACAAGATGAAAAACCATGTGCCAACAAACTGGACAGTTAGAAGAAATGGAAAAATTTGTAAAAACACACTCAACACAAAAATTCACACCAGAAGAGACAGAAAACCTGACCAGACCCATACCAAGTAAGGAAATCAAATCAGTTTTCAAAAATCTCCCAACAAATAAGAGCCCTTGGCCAGATAACTTCCCTGGGAAATTCTACCAGACATTTAAAACAGAATTAATACCCATTCTTCTCAAACAATTCCAAAACATAGAATTCGAAGAAAAACTTCCAGATTCATTTTATGAAGCCAGCAGCACTCTGATTCCCAAGCCAGAGATACTAAAAAAGAGAACTAGAGGTCAATATCCTTGATGAATACGGATGCAAAAATCCTCAACAAGATCCTTGCAAATTGAATCCAACAGCACATAAAAAGAATTATCCACCATGATCAAGAGAGATTCATTCCTGGCTTACAGGGCTGGTTCAATATTCGCAAATCAACCAATGGGATACATCACATAAACAAAGACAAGATAAAAAACATATGATCCTGTCAATAGATGCAGAAAATGCATTTGACAAAATACAGCATCCCTTCTTAATAAAGACCCTCGAGAAAGTCGGGTTAGAAGGAACTTATTTAAACATCCAAAAGCCATCAATGTGAAGCTCTCAGTTAACAGCATCCTCAACGGGGAAAAATGGAGAGCTTTCCCCCTGAGATCAGGAACACGACAGGGATGTCCACTCTCACCACTGTTGTTTCACATAGTGCTGGAAGTCCTAGCTAGCATCAGCTATCAGACAAAAAGGAAATCAAAGGCATCAGAATTGGCAAAGAAGTCAAACTTTCATTCTTTGTAGAAGACATGATACTCTACATAGAAAACCTGGCAGATATCACCCAAAGCCTACTAGAACTGCCCCAAGAATTCAGCAAAGTTGCAGAGTACAAAATCAACGTACAGAAATCGGTTGCATTTTTATACACCAACAATGAAGCAACAGAAAGAGAAATCAGGAAACTGATCCCATTCACAATTGCACAAAAAAAACATAAAATACCTAGGAATAAAAACCTATCCAAAGATATAAGATATCTGTATGATGAAAACTATAGACAATTTATGAGGGAAATTGAGGAAGACACAAAGAAATGGAAAAATATTTCATGCTCTTGGATTGGAAGAATAAATATAGTTAAATGTCATTACTACCCAAAGCAATCTTCATATTCAATGCAATTCAAATCAAAATTGCACCAGTATACTTCTCAAAATTAGAACAAACTATCCTAAAATTTGTATGGAACCACAAAAGACCCCAAGAAGCCAAAGTAATATTGAAGTAGAAAACCAAAACTGGAGGTTCACCATCCCAGACTTGAGCCTCTACTACAAAGCTGTCATCATCAAGATAGAAGATAGTATTTGCACAAAAAAAGACCCATAGGCCAATGGAATAGAATTGAGAACTCAGAACTGGACCCAAAAGTATACAGGCAACTAATCTTTGACAAAGCAGGAAAGAGTATCCAATGGAAAAAAGACAGCCTTTTTAACAGATGGTGCTGGGAGAACTGGACAACAACATGCAGAAGAATGAAACTAGATCATTTTCTCACACCATGCACAAAAATCAACTCAAAATGGATAAAGGACCTGAAATGAGACAGGAATTCATCAAAACCCTAGAGGAGACAGCAGGAAACAACCTCCTTGACCTCAACCGTAGCAGTTTCTTACTTGACACATCCCCAAAAGCAAGGGAATCAAGAACAAAAATGAACTCTTGGGACCTCATCAAGATTAACAGCTTCTGCACAGCAAAGGAAGCAATCCATAGAACTAATAGGCAACCAACAGAATAGGTAAAGATAGCTGCAAATGACTTATCAGATAAAGAGTTAATATCCAAAATCTATAAGGAACTCACCAAACTCCACACCCGAAAAACAAACAATCCAGTGAAGAAATGGGCAGAAGATATGAACAGACACTTCTCCAAAGAGGACATCCAGATGGCCAACAGACACATGAAACGATGCTCAGCATCCCTCCTCATCAGGGAAATACAAATCAAAACCACACTGGGATACGACCTCAAACCAGTCAGAGCGGATAAAATGAGCAAATCAGAGGATTCTAGATGCTGGCGAGGATGTGGAGAAATGGTCACCCTCCTACACTGTTGGTGGGAATGTAAAGTGGTACAGCCCCTCTGGAAAACAGTTGGAGGTTCCTCAAAAAATTAACAGTACAACTCCCCTATGACCCATCAATAGCACTGCTAGGAATTTAGCCAAGGGGCATAGGAGTGCTTATGCATAGGAGCACATGGACCCAATGTTCATAGCAGCAATCTCAACAATAGCCATAATATGTAAAGAGCCTAAGTGTCCATCAACGGACGAATGGATCAAGAAGATGTAGTTTATCTATACGATGGAATACTACATGGCAATGAGAAAGAATGAAGTCTGGCCATGTGTCGCAACATGGGTGGAACTTAAGGGTGTTATGTTGAGCGAAATAAGTCAGGCAGAGAAGGACAAATACCATATGTTTGCACCTATAGGAGGATTAGGAGGAAATTAACGGAGGACCATGAGGGAGGATCAGAGGGTAATAGTGGAGGAGAGGGAGATAGGCAAACCATGAGAGACTCTTGAATGGTGAGTACAAACTGAAGACTGCTGTGTGTGGGTGGAAGGGAGGTGATGGGCATAGAAGAGGGCATTTGTGAGGATGAGCACTGGCTGTTATATGGAAACCAAGTTAACAATAATCTATTTGTAAAAAATAAATAAATAAAAGTTACCAAGAAAATGGTAAAAAATAATAATAATAAAAAATAAATTAAGCCCTTAAAAGATTCCAAAAAAATAAAACAAAAACAAAGAAAAAACAAAAGAATCATATTAAGGCCAGGAACGAAACATTACACATGACAGGCAAAGAAAGTCTCCGCAGATGACAAACATGAAGGATGATGTGACAAGGACAAAACAACAGAGTGCACACAAGACACTTTTCAGAAAATCTATGAAGCACCAGACCCCATGAAACAGAGTACACGACATAATAAGGAATTACAGGAACATTTATTCATAAGGCCATTTTGCTCAAGAACAGGAGATGTAACTGACTTTCCTAACACACACACACACGCACACACAGTCTCACACACACACACACATACAGTCACAACGATATGTACAAAATGAAAAGCCACATAAATTGCACTAAATGAAAGAACAAGACAAGGCCATAGCTATAGATATAAGCAAAACAGATATGAGTAAGATACTTGATGCAATATTTAAAGCAATGATCATAACAATACTCTCTGGACTTGAGAAAACTGTGGAGGACATCAGGGGGACCCTTAGCACTGAGATAAAAAAAAGAATCAGGGATGAAGAGTGCAATAAATGAGGTTAGAATCACACTTGATGGAATGAAAAGCAGGATGGAAGAAGCAGAAGAAATTAATGACCTAGAAGAGAGGTTAAAAGAAAGTAACCAAGCTGAATAAAAGATAAAAAATTCATGCAAAACAAGAATAGGTCAGGGAGTTAGTGACTCCATCAAACATAATAATATAATAAAAGTATTATAGGGATCTCGGAAGAAGAGAGATAAAAGAGGTCAGAAAATTTATTAAAAACTTCCCTAATCTGGAGAAGAAATCAGATAACCAGTATCACGAGACACAGAGAAGCTTCAACAAATCATAAAAATGATACCCACACACTAAGACAAAAATAATTAAAATGTCGAAATGTAGGGATAAAGAAAAAATAAAAGCAGCAAGACAAAACAAGTTTTTAACTTCCAAGGAACTCCATAATGGCACCAGTGGATTTTTCAGCAGAAACTTTGCAAGCCAGAAAGGAATGGTATGATTTCTTCAAATTGCTAAATGGAAAAATCTGCTAAGAATACTAAATCCAGCAAGGCTATCATTCATAATAGAAGGAGAGATAGAGTTTCCCAGACAAGCACAAACTAAAGGAGTTTATTCCTAGTAAACCAGAAATTAATAAATACATAAAAGGGATACTGTGATTGTAAAGGAAAGAATAAAGACGACAGTATGAAGGTAGGAAAAATAAAAACAGTAAAAATGCACATTTCTTTAAATAAATCCGTCAAGGAACTCACAAAATAAAAGTATGTAAAACTTGACATCATATACCTAAAACATAGGGAGGAGAGGAGTAAAGAATGAGTTTAACGTTAAACTACCATAAAATTAATATAGACTGCTATATGCAGAATAGACTATATACACACATAATTGTAACACAAATTTCAAAAATAAATATGCAAAAATTAAACAGAAAGAAATCCAAATATATCCCAGAAGAAAATGAGCAAACCATGAAAGAGAAAGATAATAAAATATCAGAGAAAATCTACAGAAAACTCCTCAAAACAAGTAATAAAATGGTAGTAAGTATATATTCATCAACAATGACTTTGAATGTAACTCGATTGAATGCTGCATTCAAAAGAATAGGGTATCATAATAGATTTTTTAAAAGGAACCGTCTCGGGGCGCCTGAGAGGCTCAGTCAGTGAAACGTCCAACTTCGACTCAGGTTACGATCTCAGTTTATGGGTTCAGGCCCCATGTCGAGCTGTGTACTGACAGCTCAGAGCCTGGAGCCTGTTTCTAATTCTGTGCCTCCCTCTCTCTCTGCCCCTCCCCTGCTCACACTCTGTCTGTCTCTCTTTCAAAAATAAACATTAAAAAATATTTTAAAAAATCTAGGGAGGTAAGATGGTGGAGAAGTAGGAAGCTCTGTACATTTCATTCGCCCCCATCTCTCAAACCGAGAAGGCCTGAAGCCATAGGACACTGAATCGCAGGAGTTTGAGAGGAAAAGAGACAAAGTCCACTGGGAAAACAACCTCATAGGCCAGTGAGTGAGAACTCGTTAAGATAAAAATGGGCTTGGACCTGGAGACACGGAGGGAGTGGAGGGAACCCCCTTTGCGGGGAGCCGCAGTGAGTTAAGGGGAAAATAAAGAGTGGCTGAAACTGCTCATAGAAATGTCCCTGGAGAAGAGAAAGATCTCAGCTCGGGACAGAGAGTGATACTGATCCCAGCTGTGGTGCTGACTTTGGGCTAGGTGCCCTGGTCCCAGGCTGTGCCAGGAGAAACTGCTCCGCTGCTCTCCCAGCTTGATTCCTGGCTGGGAAAGACCGGGCCTGCGGGTTTATATTTTGGGATATATCAATGCAAAGCACTGACTAAGATCTGGACATGAGGTGTGGCTTGGAACATAGAACACGGCCCACCTAGGCCACCCCTGTGACCTAGGGAGACTGGACCCAAAAGAGTGATTTGCAACGATTGATTCCAGAAGGGACTGCGACACTGCCATTTCTCTCCCCACAACCAACAGGGCGAACCTCAGGGAGTGGCCCATGGACTACAGTGGAGGCTAAGGCTTGCCTAAACCAAACCACGCCCATCTTCTCTAGAAATCTGTTTTTTTTGTTTGTTTGTTTGTTTTGTTTTGTTTTTAATTGGAGCCTGGAGCAAGACCAACATGAATGCACTGCTGGGATTAATTCTAGATCAATTATTTCTATTCAGATATATTTTCTCTTGTCTCACTCGTATCCCTCCACTCTGATGGACTGGGTACTCTGATCACTGGTTTGTATAAACAGTCACATTTAATTCATTCTCTAGATGTATATTCTACACTTCCACTGCTACCTTTCTATCTCTTTCTCTCTGGAATAATCAGACTATGTTTCTTTCTCCTCGCCTCCTACCACATTCTCCTGTTTCTCTCTCTGAATTAAGTCTCTTAGTCTTTCTGCCTGGTCATTGTCCAATTTCAGTTCCCTCCCGCCCTGTCATATCTCTCTTTGTATATTCTCTTCCATCAGCACTGCATACACCTGGCTTTTTATTTGTAGCTGGAAATTCTGGTTTTATGCTTTTAGACTCTCCTTTCTCTTTTGGGTTTTTTCTTTTTCTTTTCCTTTTTTTCCCCCTCTTTTCCTCTTTTCCTTTTTCCCTTTTGGTTTGCTTGTTTGTTGGATTTGTCTGTGCATTTTTGGGCCTTTGTACCCTGTGTGTTTGTCTACCTGTTTTCTTTTCCAGGGCTACCTCAGAAACAAGCCAAAGTACACATGGTGGAGAATCCCAAATACCACTACAAGTGGGGAAATAACAAAAGTCTCAACAAGAGATACCAAAAGATGCCATTCAATGAACACTTCTGGAACTGACAGGCCCTGGACAGTCAAAGAGCCTTCTTTAATACAGCAGGTGCAGAGTGCATAACAGACTTTTAAAACTAACAAGAGACAGAAAGTGAGTCAAAGTGACGAAACAGAAGAATTGTCCTCTAAAGAAATTCCAGGTAGAAATAACAGCTAAAGAACTGCTCAAAAAAGATATAACCATCATAACTGAAAAAGAATTTAGAAAAATAGTCATAAAATTAATCACAGGGCTTCAAAAGGGCATGGAAGAGATCAGAGAAGATACTGCTACAAAGAGTATGGAGTTTAAAAATACTTGTGATGAATTAAAAAATTGCTATAAATGAGGTGCATAATAAAATGGAGGCATCCAATGCACGGGTTGAAGAGGCAGAGAGAATAGATCAACTAGAAGACACAATTATAGAAAAAGAGGAAGCCAAGAAAAGGAGATATAAACTGATCCAGGAGCGTGAAAAGAGAGTTTGAGAGCTCAGTGATACAATCAAATGGAAAAATATCCGTATCATAGGAATTTGAGAATAGGAATACAGAGGGAAAGACGATAAAGAAGTCTTTGAACAAATTATAGCAGAGAACGTCCCCAATCTGGGGAAGGAAAAGGACATTGAAATCCAAGAGGTACAGAGAACTCTCTTCAAACATAGCTTGATTCAAAATTCTGCAAGACATATCATAGTGAAACTGGCAAAATATAAGGAAAAAGAATTCTGAAAGCAGCTAGGGATAAAAGGACCCTAACATACAAAGGGAGACTTATCAGAGTAGTTACAGACCCATCTATTGGAACTTGGCAAGCCAGAAAGAAATGGCAAGAAATCTTCAATGTGATGAACACGGGGGGAAAAAAAGGCAGACAAGAATCCTCTATCCAGCAAGCCTGTCATTCAGAATAGAAAGAGAGATAAAAATCTTCACAAAAAACAAAAATTGAAAGAATTTGTCAACACTAAACCCTCCCTACAACAAACCCTGAGGACTCTTTTAGGGAAATGTTGCAAGGAACACAAGATAACCAGAGACACCACCACAAGTATGAATCTTACAAAGAACCCAATGGCTCCACCCCATATTTTTCAATGTTAATTTTAATGTAAATGGACTAAACGCTCGAATCAAAAGACATACAGTATCAGAATGGATAAAAAAACAAAGTCCATCTATTTGCTTTCTACAAAAAACTCATTTTAGACATGAGGACACCTTCAGATTGAAAGTAAGGCGATGGAGAAATATCTGTCATGATATTGGAAGTCAAAAGAAAGCTAGAGTAGCCACACTTCTATCAGAAAAACTAGTCTTATGTAAAGGCAGTAACAAGGAAACAAGAGGGCACTATATCATAATTACAGGGTCTATCGATCAGGAAGTGCTAACAATTATAAAAGTCTACACACTAAATACAGGAGCACCCAAATACATAAAACAATTAATCACAAACTGAAACAATCTTATGGACAAGAAGGTATTAATAGCAGGGAATTTAAAACTCCACTTATACCAATAGATAGATCAACTAGGAAAAAAATAACTAAAGAAACAATGGACTTGAATGACATATTGGACCAGATGGATTTGACAGATATATGTAGAACTCTACATCCTGAGGCTATGGGATTTACTTTCTTCTCAAGTGCGCATGGCACCTTCTCAAAGATAGATCACATACTGGGTCATAAAGCAGCCGTCAATAAATATAAAAAAAAATTGAGATCATACCATGAACACTTTCTAATCATAATGTTATGAAACTTGAAATAAACCACAGGAAGAAGTTTCGAAAACCTCCAATAACATGGAGGTTAATGTACACCCTACTAAAGAATGAATGGGCCAATCAGGCAAGAAAAGAAGAAATTAAAATATATATGGAAAGAAATGAAAATGAAAATACAACTATCCAAACTCTTTGGGTTGTGGCAAAGGCAGTCCTAAGTGGAAAGTACATTGCACTCCAGGCCTATGTCAAGAAACTAGAAAAAGCACAAGTACAGAATTTAAGGGCGAACCTAAAGGAGCTAGAAATAGAGCAACAAGAGCACTCCAAACCCAGTAGGAGAAGAGAAATAATAAAAATCAGAGCAGAAAGAAACAAGATAGAATAAAAAAAAAAAAAACAATGAACAGATCAATAAAACCAAAGTTGATTTTTTGGAAAAATAAAATAGACAAACCTCTAGACAGGCTTCTCAAAAAGAAAAGAGAGAGCACCCAAATCGACAAAATCATGAATGAAAATGGGATTATTACAACCAATCCCTTAGAAATAGAAGCAATTATCAGGGAATACTATGAATAATTATATGCCAACAAACTGGACAACTTAGAAAAATGGACAAATTTCAAAACACACATGCACTACCAAAATTCAAACAGGAAGAGATAGAAAAACTGAACAGACCCGTAACTAGTGACGAATTTGAATCAGTTATCAAAAATATCCAGACAAATAAGAGCCCTGGGCCAGATGGCTTCCCTGAGGAATTCTACCAGACATTTAAAACAGAGTTAATACCCATTCTTCTCAAGCTATTCCAAAAAATAGAAATGGATGGAAAACTTCCTGATTCATTTTATGAAGCCAGCATCACTTTGATTCCCAAGCCAGAGACCCAGCAAAAAAAAAAAAAAAAAAAAAAAAAAGAGAGAGAGAGAGAGAGAATGACTGACCAATATCCTTGATGAATACAGATGCAAAAATCCTTAGCCAGACACTTCAAATCAAAAGCAACAGAACATAAATGAATTATCCATTATGATCAAGTGTCATTCGTTCCTGGGTTACAGGGCTGGGTTACAATATTCAAAAATCAATCAATGTGATACATCACATCAAGAAAAGAAAAGATAAAAACCATATGATCCAGTCATTAGATGCAGAAAAAGCATTTGACAAAATACAGCATCCCTTCTTAATAAAGACTCTAGAGAAAGTTGGGATAGAAGGAACCTACTTAAACATCATCAAAGCCATCTATGAGAAGCCTTCAGCTAACATGACGGCTTTCCCCCTGAGATCAGGAACACGACAAGGATGTCCACTCTCACCACTGTTGTTTAACATAGTGCTGGAAGTCCTTGCATCATCCATCAGACAACAAAAAGAAATAAAATGCATCAGAATTGGCAAAGAAGAAGCCAACCTTTCCGGTTTCGCAGACGATATGATACTCTACATAGAATACCCGACAGACTCCACCAGAAGCCTACTAGAACGGATCCATGAATTCAGCAAAGTTGCAGGGTACAAAATCAACGTACAGAAATTGGTTGCATTTTCTTTTCTTTTTTTTTTTTTTTTTACAAATAGTTTACTGTCAAATTAGTTTCTACATAACACTCAGTGCTCATCCCCAAAGTGCCCTCCTCCATGCCCATCCCCCCCCCCCCCCCCCCCCCCCAGTCCTCAGTTTTTGTCAGCATTCAAGATTCTCTCATGGTTTGCCTCTCTCCCTTTCCCCCACCATTTCCGCCCTTCTTCTCCCCCTTGTTCCTCCGTCAAGTTCCTCCTAATCCTCCTATACGTGCAAACATATGATATTTGTCCTTCTCTGCCTGACTTATTTCGCTCATCATAACACCCTCCAGGTCCATCCATGTGGCTACACATGGTCAGATTTCATTGTTTCTCATTGCCATGTAGTATTCCATGGTATAGATAAACCACATCTTCTTGATCCATTCATCTGTTGATGGACACTTAGGCTCTTTCCATGTTTTAGCTATTGTGGAGAGTGCTGCTATGAACATTGGGGTACATGTGCTCCTATGCCTCAGCATTTCTGTATCCCTTGGGTAAATTCCTAGCAGTGCTATTGCTGGGTCAGAAGGGAGTTCTATTGTTAGTTTCCTGAGGAACCTCCACACTGTTTTCCAGAGGGGCTGTACCAGTTTCCATTCCCACCAACAGTGTAGGAGGGTGCCCGTTTCTCCACATCCTCGCCAGCATCTAGAGTTCTCTGATTTGCTCATTTTAGCCACTCTGACTGGCGTGAGAGGGTATCTCAGTGTGGTTTTGATTTGTATTTCCCTGATTAGGAGGGATGCTGAGCATCGTTTCATGTGTCTGTTGGCCCTCAGGATGTCCTCTTTGGAGAAGTGTCTGTTCATATCTTCTGCCCATTTCTTCACTGGGTTGTTTGTTTTCTTGGTGTGGAGTTTGGTGAGTTCCTTATAGATTTTGGATATTAACCCTTTATCTGATATGTCTTTTGCAACTATCTTTTCCCATTCTGTCAGTTGCCTATTAGTTTTATGGATTGTTTCCTTTGCTGTGCAGAAGCTTTTAATCTTGATGAGGTCCCAATAGTTTAAATTTGCTCTTGATTCCCTTGCTTTGGGGGATGTGTCAAGTAAGAAATTGCTGCGGTGGAGGTCAAGGAGGTTGTTTCCTGCTTTCTCCTCTAGGGTTTTGATAGTTTCCTGTCTCACGTTCAGGTCCTTTATCCATTTTGAGTTTATTGTTGTGCATGGTGTGAGAAAATGATCTAGTTTCATTCTTCTGCATGTTGCTGTCCAGTTCTCCCAGCACCATCTGTTAAAGAGGCTGTCTTTTTTCCATTGGATATTCTTTCCTGCTTTGTCTAAGATTAGTTGGCTGTATACTTTTGGGTCCAATTCTGAGTTCTAAATTCTATTCCATTCGTCTATATGTCTGTTTTTGTGCATCATTCATTCTTTAGTAGGATGTTCTTTAACTTCTATTAAAGGAGGGCTTTTCAATTTTTTTTAATGTGGTTGACTTCATATTTGATAGCATTTAATCCAAAAATATGCACAGTATTGTCTGTTTTTGTATTTGTTGAGTGACAATTTATGACTCAATATGTGGTGTATTTTGGAGAATGTTCCTTTTGCATTCCAAAAGAAAGTGTAGTCTGTTGCTTTAAGATAAGTGTTCTGAGAACATCTGTTAAATCCATCCAGTCCAGTATGTCCTTCAAAGCCATTATTTCCTTGTTGATTTTCTGCTCATATCATATTTCCCTTGCTATTAATGGGGTGCTAAATCATCTAGTATTATTGTATCATTATCAATGATTTTTTAATGTTTGTTATTAAGTTATTTATATATTTATGTGCTCCCAAGTTGAAAGCATGAGTATTAAAAATCATTATATCTTCTTGCTGTATATAGCTTTAATTTTTACATAACACCCTTCTTCACCTCTTGTTACAGTCTTTCTTTTAAAATCTAGTCTGTCTAAGTATGGCTACTCTTGCTTTCTTTTCTTACCCATTAGCATGATAAATGGTCCTCAGTACCCTCACTTTCAATCTTCATGTGTCCTTAAGTCTAAAATGAGTCTCTTGGGGCGCCTGGGTGGCTCAATCGGCTAAGCTTCGGATTTTGGCTCAGGTCATGATCTCACGGTTCGTGGGTTCGAGCTCCACGTCGGGCTCTTTGCTGACAGTCAGATCAGAGCCTGGAGCTTGTTCCAGATTCTGTGTGTGTTTCTCTCTCTGACCCTCCCCTGCTCTCTCTCTTTCTCTCTCTCTCTCTCTAAGACATAAATAAAACATTAAATAAATAAATAAATAAATATATAAATAAATAAAATTAGTATCTTGTAGGCAGCATATACATGGATCATGTAGTTATTGTTTTATCCATTTTGATACCTTATGTCTTTTGCTTGGAACATTTACTTCATTTATATTCAGAATGCTTAATGACAGATATGAAATTAGAGATACCTAGGTGGTTCAGTTGGTTAAATGTTCAACTCTTGATTTCAGGTCAGGTCATTTCATGGTCCTTGAGATTGAACCCCACATCAAGTTCTTTACTGAAAGCATGGAGCCTTCTTTGGCTTCTCTCTCTCTCTGTCTATGCCCCTCTCTCACTTGTGTTCTCTCTCTCTCTTTCTCTCTCTCTCTCAAAATAAATAAACTTTAAAAAAGAAAGATATTTATTTAGTGCTATTGTGTTGCTGGTAGAGTTGATGTTTCTGCTGATGCTCTCTGGTCCTTTCTAATCTTTGTTGCTTCCCCCCACACACACACACACAGAGTCCCATTTAAAATTCTTTCAGTGCTGGTTTAGTGTAAAGAACTCCTTTAGTTTTTGTCTGAGAAACTTTTTATCTCTTCTTATATTGTGAATGACAGCCATGCTAGATAAAGAATTCTTGGGTGTGTTTTTCCCATTCAGCTCATTGAATATATCTTGCTACTCCTTTCTGGGATGTCATGTTCCTGTGGACAGATCTACTCTGAACCCAATCTCTCTTCCATTGTAAATTAAAGACTGTTTTCCCTTGCTGCTTTCAGGATTCTTTCCTTTTCCATGTATTTTGTAAATTTGACTATGATATGCCTTTCCGATGATTAGTTTTTGTTGAATCTAATGGGGGTTCTCTGTGCTTCTTGGATTTTGATGTCAGTATCCTTCCCCAGATTAGGTAAGTTTTCAGAATTTGTTTGAATAAACCTTCTGCCCCCACTTTCTCCCTCTTCGTCTTCTGGGACTCCTATGATATGAATGTTATTATATCTTAATCAATTGCTGAGTTCCATAAGTCTGCCTTCGTGATCCATGATTATAGTTTTCCTCTTCTTCTCAGTTTCATTATTTTCCAAAAGTTTATCTTCTATATCCCTAATTTGCCCCTCTGACTTTTCTATCCTTACTGTCATTGCATCCATCAGGGTTTGTGTCTCAGTTATAGCATTTTTCATTTTGGCCTGACTAGATTTTAGTTGTTTTATCTCTACAGAAGGTGGTTCTCTGGTATCTTCTATGCTTTTTTCAGCCAAGCTAGTATCCTAATAATTGTGGTTTTAGATTGTAGTTCATATATCTACTTTTATATGTATTGATTAAATCCCTGGCTGTGAGTTCTACTTCCTAATCTTTCTTTTGGGGTGAATTTCTGTCTTGTCATTTAACCAGAAAAGAAAAGAAGAAAAACAAAACAAAACAGAAAAACAAACAAACAAAAATACCAAAAAAATCCAAAACATTTTAAAAAACAAAACTAACTAACTAACTAACTAAATAAATACATACATACATACATACATACATACATACATAAATAAATAAATAAATAAATAAATAAATAAGTTGAGGGGTACTTGGGTGGTTAAGTCAGTTGAGCATCTGACTCAGTTTTGGCTCACATCATGATCTCAAGGTCAGGGGATAGAACCCTGTGTCATGCTCTGCATTGAGCATGGAGCCTGCTTGAGATTATTTCACCCTTTCTCTCTGCTTTTTCCATGTTTGCTCACACTCTCTCAAAAGAAATTGAAAAAAATCAACTGAAGAAAATAAGAAAGTAAATAAAAATAATAAAAAATAAGGATAAAAATAAACAGGAAGCTAGATCCATTTTCCCCTACAAAGCTGAAACTTTGTAGCACTCTTTAGTGACTAGACTTGGTGTGAACGAGGATTTTGTGCTGGTCTTCTGGGGGAAAAGCCTGATGCATTGATTATTAGGGTGACTTCTTTCAGTGGAAATATGCCTCAAGGACTCAAGGCAATGGGGCTTGGTGTAAATGGTTCTGGCTTCCATTAGTTGGCGCTGTTTTGCTCCCTGAAGGCATTCAGCACTGAGAAGCAGGATGAATATGGCAGAGACCTGTTCTCTAGCCCTGGAGCTGAATGATGGCTCCATCCACTCTTAAAGGAATCCTCACAAAACAGCAATCAATCACCCCTCTTGTGTCCTTGGTTTATGTGAGAACCCTGCATACACCATGCCTGTATTCAAGCTTTTTTTTTTTTTTTTTTTTAAATCTCAGGCACACAATTCAGTTTCAAAACTCGAAATTGTAGGAACTCCTGAGGCGTTGACCTGCTCTGTTCCTCTGGGGAAGGATCTCACTGAGCTTTTGCCAATCGATGCTAGGAAAGTGGTTGCAGAACCACGCAGCAGTTTAGAGTTTGTGTCAAACCACAGCAATAATCTGGAACCCTTCCTTGCTATCCTCAGCCCCTATAACCCACTCTTTTGCCTGGAAATAGTGTAGCACATTGGCACCACCTGTCCATCTTGTGACCCAGGGGATCATCAGACCACCCTGTCACTCCTGGGAGACCTTCCCACTTTGCCACCTGAGCACCTTTACGTCCGGCACATCCCCCACTGCAGGGGACTTCTTAAGTTCAGATTTTGTGCTTCACTGCTTAGAATATTTTGCATTAGCTTCCACAAGTAGGCTCCCTACCCACTGTCTTTCCTGCAGCTTTGTCTCCCCAAAATCAATCCTCTGCAGCTCCTACCTTTCAGAAGGTGGTTGTTTTTTAACTTTTAGACTTGCGGTTTTTATCCTGTCAGACTTCTGATTGATTTCTTGGGAGTTCCGAATGATTTGATAATTATTTAGCTATGTTTTAGAGGTGAGACAAGCTTAGGGTGTCCTTACTCCTCTGTCTCCTTAATGCCCCACTCGAACAAACCCTTTTCTTTTCATAGGGTTCCAAAGTTTATATACAAATGCCCAGCTATTTCTACATTTCTTCCCTTTCCCCCAAGTTAAAAACAAACAAACGCTATTGTACTTCTTTGTTTTACACATTCAAAACTACTTTAATTCAAACCCAGTATTCACTGACAAGGGCCAGTACCATACTGTTTTGATCACTAAAGCTTTGTGATATAACTTGAAGTCCAGAATTATGATACTTCTGGCTTTGTTTTGCATTCTCAAGGTTACTGTGGCTACATGGTTTCTTTTGTGGTTCCATACAAAGTTTACAATTGTATGTTCTAGCTCTGTGAAAATGCTGTTGGTGTTTTGATAGGGATTGCAATAAATGTGTAGGTTGCTTTGGGTAGTATATACATTTTAACAATATATTTTCTTCCAATCTATGAGCATGGAATGGCCTTCCGTTTTTTTGTGTTATCTTCAATTTCTTTCATCAGTGTTTTATAATTTTCAGAGTACAGGTTTTAAGCCTTTTGGTTAGGTTTATTCCTAGGTATATTCTTATGTTTTTGGTGCAATTGTAAATGGGATAGATTCTTTGATTTTTCATTCTGCTGCTTTTTTATTGTTGTATATAAATGCAACTTTACTGAATTCATGTATCAGTTCCACCATTTTATACAAAGCTATAGTGATCAAAACAGTATCATACTAGGACAAAAATAGACACATAGATCAATAGAACAGACTAGAAAACCCAGAAGCGAACTCACAACTATATATAGTCAACTAATCTTCAGCAAAGCAGGAAAGAATGTCCAATAGAAAAAGACAGCAAATGTTGTTGATAAAATAGGACAGCAACATGAAGAAAAAAAAAAAAAAAAGGAAATGGACCAGTTTCTTACACAATGCACAAAAAGAAATTCAAAATGGATGAAAGACCTAAGTGTGAGACAGGAAACCATCAAAATCATAGAGAAGAGCACAGAAAATAACTTCTTTGACATGGACCATAGCATCTTCTTTCTAGATATGTCTCCAGAAACAAGGTGGAAAAAAACAAAAATAATATGTTGGGTCTTTATCAAACTAAAACGCTTCTGAAAAGTGAAGGAAACAATGAACAAAACTAAAGGCAGTCTACCAAATGGGAGAAGATATTTGCAAATGACATACCTGATGAAGGATTAGTATCCAAAGTATATAGAGATACTATAAAACTAAACACCTAATAAACAAATAATTCAATTATAAAATGGTCAGAAGGCATGAGTAGATATTTTTCCAACGAAGACATCCAAATGGCCAACAGACATATGAAAAGATGCTCAACATCACTCATCATTGGAGAAATGCAAATAAAAGCTACAAGGAGATGTTACCTAGTGCCTGTTACAATGGCAAAAATCAAAAACACAAAAGACAACAGGTATTGGTGGGGATGTGGAGAAAGGGGACCCTTTTCCACGTTTGGTGGTAATGCAAACTGATGCATACACTCTGGAAAACAATATGGAGGTTCTTTAAAAAAGTTAAAAATACAAGTACCTTAGGATCCAGCAATTACACTACTAGGTATTTACCCAAAGGATACAAAAATACTAATTCAAAGGGATACACGCACCATGATGTTACAACAACTTTATCTACAGTGGCCACAATATTGAAACAGCTCAAGTTGACTGATGAATCTGATGAACGGATAATGGAATATTATTCTGCCATACAAAGAATGAAATTTTGCCATTTGCTATGACATGGATGGAGCTAGAGAGTATTCTGCTAAGTGAATATATCATTCAGATAAAGACAAATATGATATGATTTCGCTAATATGTGGAATTTAAGAAACAAAACAAATTAGCAAAGGGACGAAAAGAGAAAGAGACACTAAGAAACAGATTTTTAACTATAGAGAACAAATTGTTACAAGGGGGGAGGTGGGTGGGGAGATGTGTTATGGTGGTGATGGGGATTAAAGTGTGAACTTGCTGTGATGAGCAAACGGCGTTGTATAGAATTGTTGAATCACTATATTTTACGCCTGAAACTAATATTACACTGTATTTTAACTCACTGTAATTTAAATAAAAACTTAAAAAATCACAAAGGACTGGACTGTGCAGGGCAGATTACATCTATCCATTCGTAAACAGCCACACACTTGTATAGAGAAGATGTTTACTCTTTAGACATGGCCGATCTGCCTATTTGCAATTGAGCTCTGAAAATAAACCATAAGGTATCATGTGTAGTGTGTAAAAGTCACAGAAGTTTAAACTATTTTAAAAAGCTATTTTTAAATTTTTAAATGTTTATTCATTTTAGAGAGGGGGGGTTAGGGAGGGACACAGAGAGAGGGAAACAGAATCTTAAGTAGGTTCCAGGCTCTGAGCTGTCAGCATAGACCCTATGAGTGGCTGGAACCCAAAAACTGAGATCATGACCTGAGCCAAAGTTCGACGCTTAACCAACTGAGCCACTCAGGTGCCACTTAAAAAAATTATTGGGCTTGGTTCTTCATAACAGGAAAATATATTTTCAGTTAAATTAAAGTCCTTCAATCAGAGAACATAAAAAAAAAAACAAACAAACATTTGGGTGTCTTATATGTAGGTAATGCCCAATGTTTGATGTCTAATTTTGATAACAGGTGAAATTGATTAATTTAAAGTGATTTCATACACACACAATTTACACACTCCATTTTATCATTTTTATTCTTTATGGACATACTTAAAGGACCCTTCAGTCTTTCCACTGCACCTCTCCCTAGTTCCTTTAGGCTCACATTTACTGGTAACTAAGTGACAAAGGAAGAGATCCGATTAAGGTCAAGTAGTGATAATTATGACCTGGCTGGCTGAGTCTACACACACACAAGTGGATAATTGAGGCAACTACCAGAAAGAATTATTGCTTCAATCATCTGGCTATTTCGGATGCGTGTGTTTTGAACTGAATTACCTATCTAATTGCTTCCATTTTCCACTTCACTTTGTGCAGGTACCCCAACGTTGCTAGATTCTAAGCTGATGAATATACTTTCGTAATTTACTGTTTCCTCCTTTCATTACTGATTTTTTTAAATGTTTTTTTTTTTCTTAATTTATTTCTAGGAGAAAGAGACAGTGTGAGCAGGGGAGGGTCAGAGAGAGAGGGAGTCACAGACTGAAACAGGCTCCAGGCTCTGAGCTGGCAGTCAGCACAGAGCCCGATGCGGGGCTCGAACCCACGAACCGCGGGATCATGACCTAAGCGAAAGTCGGACGTTTAACCGACTAAGCCACCCAGGCGCCCCTCATTACTGATTTTTACACTAGCTTGACATTTCAAAAATCTAGTCCTCAGGAGGAGTTCTAGGTTGTTTTAAACTTAGCGATTTGAGCTCCAGTGTGACCTTGGTAAATTAGTGGTATCTCTTAGTACCCTCACTGAAAATTTAATAACATGGGATTCTTCAAGTTATGACATTCTGTGAATAATTTTGTCTCGTCAATCTAGGATTAGGAAAGTCTTGAAAAACAGTAAAACTTAGTGTAAGGCCAATTTTCTCCATACAGCCAATGTCCATTCTGCTGATGCCAAATGCTGACAGCCCAGGGCTGGATTTGATCTCCAGAGCTGCAGTCCGAGGACTGATCTCCCCATAGCTATAGAGCTTGTGTGGCTGCTGTTCTTTTCTGAAAATTTGGCCAGGAAAGCACCATCATTTTCAAGAGAAAAATATCCCCTGTTTGTGCATAGAAACATCAGAATGTCTGCTGCTGCTATTCCTTTAAAGCTTTTCCTTTCCAAATCAGTGACAGTTAACTAGCAGCAGAAACTGCCTGCGAGAAACACCAAACGGAACATAAAAGGTGAAAGAGTCTAGTGGAGTTTCTCGGAGGTGTCAAATATTTATTAAATGAAGCTGTTGAGCTGATTTTCAAAGGTATGTGTTTTAGAAAACTGTTAGTGTGTTGAATTCAAGCCAATTACTTGGAATCCAAGTTTCTACAGTACCCTGATGTTAGTTTCTCATGTAAACACTATCTATTGCTTATGAAACTTTTCTTATGAAACCAAGCTGACGCATTAGCTTAGCTAGGATTTATTTGCAGATAGAAGACTGTATTGGTAGATTGCTCACTCTTACTCTGGAAGGATTCTTAGCAAACAAATTCTGTCTTCCCAGGTTCAACTATTGCAGATAATATGTTAATGAATTTGTTGATGAGCTATAATCACATTGGTAAAATTTCCCAAACTGAGTTGATAACCATACCTGTAAGTAGAGTGTTATTCATCTTAGAATCATTTGAACGTGGAAGAAAAATTGATGGAGTATCTCCGGACTACATTCAAATGATTCATAGTGCTGTCTGAACAAACAGTTGAATATGTAATCACATTTTCCAAACGTCTTGTTTTGTTTATATTATATTTGTGATAAATCAAAGTGCAGAGGATAAGTGCCAGTTTAGAAAAGGCAAAAAAATACAGTTTCTACTACTTTCTGTCTTATGTTGTTACTATGAGACCCAAAGTTTGACATATTTTTCTTATTAAAAATTCATGTGGCCTACATAAAGTATTCTTTTCCTTCTGGATACAATGAAGATATTCAGAACCAGTTGTGATTTATAGTGATATTTGGTGTATTTACTCAGAGTTTAAAATCTTGCAAGAAATCATTAATGACAGGAAAATTGCTTTTTGAAGAATCTCCCCAATTTTCTTAAAAGATCAACATTATTGCAAGGTGGATCATGATCAGAAAGTGGCAATAATCGATTTCCTTTAATAAAATAAAACGTTGACGAATTTTATTTTTAAAGTTGTAACTTTAGACAGCTGTGTATTGGTAGCTTTTGTGTTTTGATCCTTGGGAGAGAGGCAGGCATCATGGACATGTTTCCTGTGCAGTGATACAAGGAATGGCACTAAGAAGGGGATCTAATGTTGGGGCACCTGGGTGGCTTAGTCGGTTAAGCGTCCGACTTTCGCTTGGGTCATGATCTCGCGGTTCGTGGGTTCGAGCCCCGCTTCGGGCTCTGTGCTGACTGCCAGCTCAGAGCCTGGAGCCTGTTTCAGTCTGTGACTCCCCCTCTCTCTGACCCTCCCCTGCTCACGCTGTCTCTCTCTCTCTCCTAGAAATAAATAAAAACATTAAAAATATTAAAAAAAAAAGAAGGGGATCTAATGCTTAGAGTTTAATGCCCTGAAGTAACCAGCTTAAAATTCTAAGTAATTTTATCTTTGAATTGTGTTTTGTACATAAAGTCCAAGCAGACAGTGGAACATATGACAAGTTTGGAGCCTGGCCTCATGTGTAATCTTTCTTCTCACTGCCTCTCTGCCTCCCTAAGATGATTTCTTAGTGCCCATAGACCACTGCTCCTCTCCATCCCTGGGAATGTTTGAGACCCCTGTGAGTTTTGGGCTGGGACATGGTGGTGGCCATCTATGACCTGGGATGACAGTATTGTGGCTTGAACAAAAATAAGCCTGTTGCACATCCACCAGTCCCAATCCAGGAATAAGTGTTAGTGTTCAGTCACATTTGGGGGTCCTTCACCCACTGTGAGTAGGGTTCTTGGAAAGATAAATGCCTTACTTGATTTCCTACCTCCTTTCAGAAGGCATGGTACGTTAATCCAGGGGCTGTGGGAGGGAAAAGTAAACAGCTTATGGGTATGCATCAAGTAGTGTAGCAGACTTTCGGCTTGTACTTGCTCCACAAGTATCTCCATTTCTGAGGGACTGCAACATACGAAATCAAATAAAAACACTATTAAAGGTAAAGAAAGGTCTGAGAGGGGGCAAGATGGCGGAGAAGTAGGGAGCTCCGTACATTTCACTTGCCCCCATATCTCACACAGAGAAGGCCTGAAGCCATAGGAACCTTTACAGAATCCAGGAGTTTGGGAGCAAAAGGAGACAGAGTCCACTGAGAAAATCTTCTAGCCTGAATGCGAACTGGGGAGGATAAAATCAGGCCTGGACAAGAGACACAGAGGGACCGGGGCGAGCCCCCTCTGCGGGGAGTCTAGAGGGGAAAGAGAGTGGCCGAAACTGCTCAGGACACTGTCGCTGTCGCTGGAGAAGAGAAAAACCTCCGCTTAGAACACAGAAGGATCCAGTTTCCTGCTCTCCAGCTGACCCTATGGGGGACATACCCATCCCAGGCGACCCCCTGGGAAACTGCTCCCCACTCTCCACCTCGACGTGGAAGGGATGCACGGCGGCCGCGCCTTTGTGTTTCTGGCTTGGCTGGATCCCTAGAGGGGAAGCAAAATGCTTAAAGCTGGGAGATTTGCCCGTGAGTTGTGTCTCAGGCGACGGGACATAGAGGGACCCAGTTTCCTGCTCTCTAGCTGACCCTGGGCGGCACGGGCTCGTCCCAGGCGATCCCGGATGAAACTGCTCCTCGCTCACCAACCCGACCTGCAGGAAAAGGGAGAAGTAGCTTTTGGCTCAATACGCAGGGGGAACTCAAGAGGCTTGGGACTGCGCTGAGGGGCTAGCCTGCGAGTTTGTGTTTCCGGCAATTTCAGTGGGGCGCACGGACTGGGATCTGGAAACGAGGCCTGGCTTGGGATATAGAGCATGGCCCACCTTGGCCGCGCCCCCGGCACAGGGAGTTTACACACCCAAAAATGTCAGTTGCAGTACTTGGTTCAAGAAGGGACTGAAGAGCCTCCATTCTTCTCCCCACAACCATCAAGGCAGGACTCCCACGGGGAGCACTGGATCAAACCACGCCCATCCCTGCTAGAGAGCTGCCCTCTTCCTTTTTTTTTTTTTAATTTATCTGTATCTTTTTTAATTTTTTATTTAATTTTATTTAATTGTTTGTTTGTTTGTTTGTTTGTTTTTACTGGTACCAGGGCAAGAGCAACATGGATGCACTACCCTGATTCATTCTGGTCACTGGCTTGCTTAAATAGTTACATTTAATCCATTCTATAGATGTAAATTCTACACCTACCTACCTTTTCATCTTTTTCTCTATGGAGTAATCAGACTATATAGTTTCCTTGGATAACACCATGGTCATTTCTTTCACCTCTTCTAGAACCATATTCCACTCTTTCGCTCTTTGAAAAAGCTTCTTATTCCTTCTGCCTGCTCATTTCATTTCCAAGTTTTCCTCATCCCTGCCCTGTAATTTCTCTCTATCTCTATGCTCTTCAACCAGCACTGCATACACCCGGCTATTTTTTTTTTGTAGCTGGGAAATCTGGTTATATGCTTTAAACTGTTCTTTGTCTATTGGGTTTCTTCTTTTTTCCTTTTCCTTTCTTCTTTTCTTCTTTTTTATGTATTTTTATTTCTTATTATTCGCCTTTCCTCCTCCTTCTTTTCTCTCTACTTTTTCAATTTTTCTTTCGGTTTGCATGTTTGTTGGATTTGTCTGTGCGTTTCTGTGCCTTGATTCTCTCTGAGTTTGCCTGTCTGTTTTCTTCTCCAGGGCTACCTCAAGAAACAAGCCAAAGTACACATGGTGGAGAGTCCCAAATACCACTACGAGTAGGAAAATAAAATAACTAAGGTGTCAACAAGAGAGACCAAGAGATACCATTCAAAGAACACTTTCTGAACGAATAAACCCTGGATAGTCAAAGAGCCTTCTTGGATACAGCAGCGCTCATAGGTGCAGAGTGCATAACAAGCTTTTAAAACTAACAAGAGAAAGAAAGCTTACCAAAATGACGAAATTAAAGAGCTCTCCTCCAAAGAAATTCCAGGAAGAAATGGCAGCTAAAGAACTGCTCAAAACAGATATAAGCAAAATAACTGAACAAAAATTTAGAACAATAATCACAAAAATAGTCAATGGGCTTGAAAAAAGCATGGAGGACATCAGAGAAACTATGGCTACAAACACTATGCAGCGTAAAAATAATAATGATGAATTTTAAAATGCTAAAAATGAGATACATAATAAACTGGAGGCGTACAATACACGGATTGAAGAGGCAGAAAGGAGAATAAGCGATTCAGAAGACACAATTATAGAAAAAGAAGAAACAGAGAAAAAAAGAGATAAACTGATCCAGAAACATGAAAGAAGAGTTCGAGAGCTCAGCGATACAATCAAAAGGAACAGTATCTGTATCATAAGAAACACAGAAGAGGAAGAGAGAGGGAAAGGTGCTGAAGGAGTCCTGGAACAAAATATAGCAGAGAACTTTTCCAATCAGGGGAGGGAAGTAGACGCTGAAATTCAAGAGGCACAGAGAACTCCCCTCGACGTAACTTGAATCGATCTTCTGCACAACATATCAATGGCAAAATATAAGGACAAAGAGAGAATTTTGAAAACAGCTAGGGAGAAAAAGGCCCTAAGATGCAAACGGAAACCTATCAGAGGGGTGACAGAACTATCGACTGAAACTTGGCAGGCCAGAAAAGAATGGCAGAGGGTCTTCTATGTGTTGAACAGAAAAAATATGCAGCCAAGAATCCTCTATCCAGCAAGCCTGTCATTGAGAATAGAAAGAGAGATAAAAGTCGTTCCAAATAAACAAAAATTGAAAGAATTGTCACCACTAAACCAGCTCTACAAGCAATCTTGAAGGGGACTCTCTGAGGGAAATGTTGCAAGGAACACAAGATGCTAGAGACACACCACAAGCATGAAACATACAAATGACACAATGACTCTAAATCAATCTATATCAATAATAACACTGAACGCAAATGGACTAAATGCCCAAATCCAGAGACATAGGGTAGCAGAATGGATAAAAAAAAAAAAAAAAAAATCATCTATTTGCTGTCTACAAAAAAAACTCGTTTTAGACAGGAAGACACCCTCAGATTGAAAGTAAGGGGATGGAGAAATATCTATCATGTTACAGGAAGTAAAAAAAAAAAAAAAAAGCTGGAATAGCTATACTTATATCAGAAAAACGGGACAGTAAAAAGAGATAAAGAAGGGCATTATATAATAATTAAAGGGTCCATCCATCAAGAAGAGCTAACAATTATAAATGTCTACTCACCAAACATGGGACCACCTAGATACATAAAACAATCACAAACAGAAACAGTCTTATCAATAACAGCTGGGGACTATAATATTCCACTTACAGCAATGGAGAGATCAACTAGACAGAAAATCGATAAAGACACAATGGAATTAAATGACACATTGGACCAAATGGATTTGACAGATATATTTAGAACTCTACATCCTGAGGGTATGGAATTCACATTCTTCTCAAGTGCGCAAGGCACATTCTCCAAGATAGATCACATACTAGGACATAAAGCAGCTCTCAATAAATATAAAATAATTGAGATCATACCATGCACACTTTCAGATCACAATGCCATGAAACTTGAAATCAATCACAAGAAGAAGTCTAGAAAACCCCCCAAAACATGGAGGCTAAAGAACACACTACTAAAGAATGAATGGGCCAATCAGGCAATTAGAGAAGACATTTAAAAATATATGGAAACAAATGAAAATGAGAATACAACAATCCAAACTTTGGGATGCGCCGAAAGCAGTGCTAAGTACATTGCATTCCAGGCCTATTTCAAGAATTTAGAAAAGCACAATTGCAAAATCTAACAGCGCACCTAAAGCAACTAGAGGGAGAGCAACAAAAGCACCCAAACCCAGTAGAAGAAAATAAATGATAAAAATCAGGGCAGAAATAAACAATATAGAAACCAAAGAAACAGTTGGACAGATCAATGAAACCAAGAGTTGTTTTTTTGAAAAAATAAACAAAATTGACAACCCTAGCCAGGCTTCTCAAAAAGAAAAGAGACAGCACTCAAATAGACAAAATCATGAATGAAAATGAACGGATTACAACCAATCCCTCAGAAATACAAACAATTGGGGCACCTGGGTGGCTTAGTCGGTTAAGCGTCGGGTATTTGCTTAGGGCATGATCTCGCGATAGTGGGTTCGAGCCCCGCGTCGAGCTCTGTGCTGACTGCCAGCTCAGAGCCTGGAGCCTATTTCAGAATCTGTGTCTCCCTCTCTCTCTGACCCTCCCCTGCTCACGCTGTCTCTCTCTCTCTCCTAGAAATAAATAAAAATATTAAAAAAAAAGAAATACAAACAATTATCAGGGAATACTATGAAAAACTATATGCCAAAAAACTGGAAAACTTAGAAGAAATGGACAAATTCCTTTTTTTTTTTCAGATTTCTTTTTTTTTTTTACAAATAGTTTATTTTCAAATTAGTTTCCACATAACACTCAGTGCTCATCCCCAAAGTGCC
>NW_024082094.1:78050-87054 GCF_003009895.1 Hyaena hyaena | reverse complement strand
TTGATGGACACTTAGGCTCTTTCCATGTTTTAGCTATTGTGGAGAGTGCTGCTATGAACATTGGGGTACATGTGCCCCTATGCCTCAGCATTTCTGTATCCCTTTGGTAAATTCCTAGCAGTGCTATTGCTGGGTCATAGGGGAGTTTTATTGTTAGTTTCCTGAGGAACCTCCACACTGTTTTCCAGAGGGGCTGTACCAGTTTACATTCCCACCAACAGTGTAGGAGGGTGCGAAATGGACAAATTCCTAAACACACACTCACTACCAAACTTCAAACCAGAAGAGAGAAAAACTGAAGAGATCCATAACAAGTGAGGAAATCAATCAGTTATCAAAATTTTCTTCCAACAAATAAGAGACCTGGGACTGATAGCTTCCCTGGGGAATTCTACCAGACATTTGATACAGAATTAATACCCATTCTTTTCAAACTAGTCCAAAAAATAGAAATCGGAAGAAAACTTCTGGACTCATTTTATGAAGCCAGCATCACTTTGATTCCCAAGCCAGAGAGAGACCCAGCAAAAAACAGAACTACAGGCCAATATCCTTGATGAATACGGATGCACAAATCCTCAACAAGATACTAGCAAATCGAATTCAACAGCACATAAAAAGAATTATCCACCAAGATCTAGTGGGATTCATTCCTGGGTTACAGGGCTGGTCAATATTTGCAAATCAATCAATGTGATCCATTACATCAACAAAAGAAAAGATAAAAACATATGGTCCTGTCGATAGATGCAGAAAAAGCATTTGACAAATTACATCATCCCCTCTTAAATAAGACCCTCCAGAAAGTCGGGATAGAATGTACCGACTTACACATTGTAAAAGCCATCCACGAGAAGCCCTCAGCTAACATCATCCTCAATGGGGAAAAACTGAGAGCTTTCTCCCTGAGATCAGGAACACGACAGGGATGTCCTCTCACCACTGTTGTTTAACATAGTGCTGGAAGTCCTAGTATCAAACATCAGACAAGAAAAGGAAATAAAAGGCATCAGAATTGGCAAGGAAGAAGTCAAACTTTCACTTTTTGCAGATGACATGATACTTTACATAGAAAACCCAACAGACTCCACCAGAAGCCTAGTAGAATTATTCCAAGAATTCATCAAAGTTTCAGGGTACAAAATCAATATACATAAATTGGTTGCATTTTTATACACCAACAATGAAGCAACAGAAAGAGAAATCAAGAAACTGATCCCATTCACAATTGCATACACACACACACACACACACACACACACATAAAATACCTAGGGATAAACCTAACCAAGAATATAAGAGATCTGTATGATGAAAACAATAAAAATCTTATGAAGGAAATTGAAGAAGACACAAAGAAATGGAAAAACATTCCATGCTCATGGATAGGAAGAATACATATAGTCAAAATGTCATTACTACCCAAAGCAATCTACACATTCAATGCAATCCCAATCAAAGTTGCACCAGCAGTCTTCTCAAAACTAGAACAAACTATCCTAAAATTTGTATGGAAGCACAAAAGACCCTGAATATCCAAAGTAATATTGACGAAGAAAACCAAAACGGGAGGCATCATCATCCCAGGCTTTAGCCTCTACTACAAAGCTGTCATCATCAAGACAGTATGGTATTGGCACAAAAACAGACACATAGACCAATGGAACAGAATTGAGAACTAAGAATTGGACCCAAAAATATACAGCCAACGCATCTTTGACAAAGGAGGAAAGAGGATCCAATGGAAAAAAGACAGCCTCGTTAACAGATGGTGCTGGGGGAACTGGACAGCAACATGTAGAAGAATGAAACTAGATCATTTTCTCACACCATGCACAAAAATAAACTCTAAATGGATAAAGGACCTGAATGTGAGACAGGAAATTATCAATACCCTAGAGGAGAAAGCAGGAAACAACTTCCTTGACCTCCACCGCAGCAATTTCTTACTTGACATATCCCCAAAAGAAAGGGAATCAAGAGCAAACATGAACTCTTGGGACCTCATCAAGATTAAAAGCTTCTGCACAGCCAAAGAAACAACCCAGAAAATTAATAGGCAACCAACGTAATGGGAAAAGATAGTTGCAAAATACATATCAGATAAAGGGTTAATATCCAGAATCTATAAGGAACTCACCAAACTACACGCCTGAAAAACAAACAACCCAGTGAAGAAATGGGCAGAAGATATGAACAGACACTTCTCCAAAGAGGACATCCAGGTGGCCAACAGACACATGAAACGATGCCAGCATCCCTCCTCATCAGGGAAATACAAATCAAAACCACACTGAGATACCACCTCAGGCCAGTCAGAGTGGCTAAAATGAACAAATTAGGAGACTATAGATGCTGACGAGGATGTGGAGAAACGGGCACCTTCCCACACTTTTGGTGAGAATGCAAACTGTTGAAGCCCCTCTGGAACACAGCGTGGAGGTTCCACAAAAAAATAACAATAGAACTCCCCTATGACTCAGCAATAGCACCACTAGGAATTTACCCAAAGGATACAGGAGTGCTGATGCATAGGAGCACATGTACCCCAACATTCATAGCAGCACTCTCAAAAATAGCCATAACATGTAAAGAGCCTAAGTGTCCATCAAGGACGAGTGGATCAAGAAGATGTGGTTTATCTATACGATGGAATACTGCATGGCAATGAGAAAGAATGAAATCTGGCCATGTGTAGCAACATGGATGGACCTTGAGGGTGTTATGCTGAGTGAAGTAAGTCAGGCAGAGAAGGACAGGTACCATATGTTTGCACGTATAGGAGGATATGGAGGAACTTAATGGAGGATATGGGGACGAAGAAAGGGGAAAATAGTTCATTCTCTCTCTCTCTCTCTCTCTCTCTTAGAAATAAATAAAATATAAAAAAAAGAATGAAAGACCAACATGTGAGACAGGAAACCATAGAAATCCTACAGGACAAAACAGACATCAAACTCTTTAACCTCAGCCACAGTAACATCTTTTTAGGTATGCCTGCTGAGGGAGGAGAAAAACATGCAAAGTAACCTATGTGGACTTCATCAAGATATACTTCTGCACAACAATGGGAAAAATCAACAAAACTAAAAGGCAACCTTCAGAATGGGAGAAAATATTTGCAAATGACATATCTGATAAAAGGTTAGTGTCCAAATATGTAAGAAACTTATAAAATTCAACACCCAAAAACAAATAATCCAATTTAAAAATGGACAGAAGTCGTTAATGACTTTTTTCCGAAGAAGACATACAGACTGCTAACAGACACATGAATAGATAGATGCTCAATATCACTCAGCATCAGGGAAATAGAAATCAAAGCCACAATCAGATACCACCTCACTCCTGTCAGAATGGCTGAAATTAATAACACAGGAAAAGATAGATGTTAGTGAGAATGTGGAGAAAGGGGAACACTTTTGCACTTTTGGTGGGAACACTTCTGCACAGGTGCAGCCACTGTGAAAAACAATATGCAGTTTCCTCAAACAGTTAGAAATAGAACTACCCAACCATCCAGCAACTGCACTAGTAGGTATTTATCTAAAGGATATTAAAATACTGATTCAAATGGATACATGCACACCAATGTTTATAGCAGCATTATCAACAATATTCAAATCATGGAAATAGCCTAAATTTCTATTGACTGATGAATGGATAAATAAGAAGTTGTGTAATATATTCCATCTACCATGGAATATTATTCAGTCATCAAAAAGAATGAAATCTTTCCATTTGCAATGATGTGGATGGAGCTAGACTGTATTATGCTAAGCAAAATAAATCAGAGAAAGACAAATACCAAATGACTTCACTCATATGAGGAATTTAGGATATAAAACATATGGGAAGGGATAAAAAAAGTAGAGAGGGAAACAAATCATAAGAGACTCTTAAAGATAGATAAGAAACTTGGGATTGATGGAGGGAGGTGGATGGGGATGGGTAGATGTGGTGATGAGCCTTAAGGAGGACACTTGTTACAATGAGCTCTGGGTGTTACATGTAAGTGATGAATTACTAAATACTATTCCTGACACCAATATTATACTATGTGTTAACTATCTAGAATTTAAATAAAGTCTTGGAAGAAAAAAAAGGTAAAGAAACCTACAACAAAAGAAAGAAAAAAAGCTTAACATTTTTCTTGCTTTTAAAACAAGGGAGCCCACATTTTAATTTTCTACTGGGATCTACAAATTATGCAACCAATCCTGCTGGAGAAGTAGTCAAACAATCAATTTTAGGTGGTATTCAAGTGGCTTACTGGCAAACTCTGAACATGTTAATAGGGTTTCCTAATTTGAGCATGCTATGGTCGTTCAACCCTAAAGAGGGATCAGGAAATTTGAATATAAGACAAATCTGTCAATTACCTCACTCTGTGTTTGTGAAGAAGTCTCCTTATTCTCTGACTTTTAATTTATACATTAGTAAAATAAAAGGGTTATTTTTCTGCTTTTTAAATTCTTCCAATGTTAAAATTCTGTGCTTTCTGTGAACATTTTGTTAGAAATAATTTTATTTTGCTATAACAAAACAGAGTACAGTATAGTAATTATATGTTTTCTAAATCAGTGGTTCTTATCAGGGACAATTTTGCCCTCCAGGGAATATTTGGCAATATCCAGAGACATTTTTGATTGTCATAACTGGCGCGTTTTGTTGGAATCTAGTGGATGGAGACTAGAAGTGCTGCTAAATATTTTATAAAGTACAGGGAAAGCCCCAAGAGAATGAAATTTCAAGATCAAGATAGTCAATAGTGACAAGGTTGAGAATTTCTGGTCTATATGAAATAGATGTTTTCACATTGATTTATCATTTTTTCTAACAATGGGTTAAGTGTTGATAATATTAAAATTAAGGGTTAATGACCAAATCAAAACACAGATGTTGACTAAAAGTGATATTGAAGTATGGTGTCTGGAAATGGTAACATCTGTCTCCTATAATCTTTCATTGGCAAGATGGGAAGAGAATGATTAAGGGTAGTTACAAAGTTTCTCTTGCATAATGTATGTGGAAGCACAAAAAATTAAGAATATGTTTTCTTGAGCTAATAATTGAGTAATTTTTCCATTGGTGAACTGTATTGTCTTGGTGGAATACTGAAAGTGATGATTTCTTTGCCACCATATTTTTACACAAGAAGTAAGCAGAGAGCCATCTAAGAAAAACAGACAGGGGCGTCTGGGTGGCTCAGTCGGGTAAACATCCAATTTCGGGTCAGGTCATGATCTCGCAGTTCATGAGTTCGAGCCTCATGTCAGACTCTATGCTGACAGCTCAGAGCCTGGAGCCTGTTTCAGATTCTGTGTCTCCTCTCTCTGCTCCTCCCCTGCTCACACTTGGTCTCTCTCTCTCAAAAATGAAGATAAAATGTTTTTAAAGAAAACTAGACACCACTAATAACGTGAGGAAGTATAAAAAGCATACTACTAGTTAACTCCAAGACTTATTTATTTATTAATTGATTATTTCACTTATTCAATAAGTTTAGTAAAAATTTACCATTAGCCATGCTTGCAGATAATATAGTAATTAATAATAATAGTAGTAATAATAATAATAACCTTAGATAGGTCTTTCTTTGCATTTTAATAATTGTAATGAGTCATACACAAATAACTAAAACAAATTTCCAACTAATAATGTGATAGCTACAAAGAAAATATGGAGTAAGTGTCATAGGCTGTAAGACAAGAGAGGGAGAGGGTTCTTTAAGAGTTCAGGGAAGAGATTGTTTTTGACTGGGGTGGTCAGACAGCTTTCGTGTAATTGGTGATTAATGATCTGGAATTTATTCACATGGTAGAATTTTGGTAGTTATTATAAGTCATATAATGAATACACAAGTGGGAAAGGTAATTCTTGGAATCATATTTCTGTACTATGATGATGTATACATAGAGCTTTTTTATTGCAAGTATCAGAAGCCCAACTCAAACTAATTTAAGCCAAATCCCTTAAATTAGGATCTGAACACACAAATTGAATAAGGGAAGAAAAGTGAGACAAGTGTGCAGAAAACAGCAGAGATTGGAGAAGTGTCAATTGAATTTCATACTCTCATTCAGTGGTTCCTGAGAACCACCTGCATTTCCTTTGAATCTCAAAAAATGACTGTAGCCTTATTTGATTTTGGTGCTGACCACAGAGTAATCAACTATGGTTCAAGGTAGCAATACACGTTGTACTCACAATTCAGCACCTCAGCTGCTATGAATGGAGTTGGAGTGGAAAGGCAATTTCTAGAAGGAAAGAATTCTGTAGGAAAAGGATAAATGCATACTGGAAAAAGTGTCTAGCAGACCTAGTTAGTTCTAAGCCATTCCCAAATTCTCATTGAATCCCTCTTGAAGTTAATGACATACCTTACATTTATAAAATGATATATGCCACTTGATTTGTATTAACATAAATTGTTTCACTTAAATTTCAACAGAGTCTTATGAGGAATGTACTTTTATTATCACAATACTGATTGAGTAATCCCAGTCTTTTTTTTTTTAACAAATTGTTTATTGTCAAATTAGTTTCCACATAACACTCAGTGCTCATCCCCACAAGTGTCCTCCTCCATGCCCATCCTCCCCTCCCCCCACATCCATCAGTCCTCAGTTTTTGTCAGCATTCAAGAGTCTCTCATGGTTTGCCTCTCTCCCTTTCCCCCACCATTTCCGCCCTTCTTCTCCCCCTTGTTCCTCCGTCAAGTTCCTCCTAATCCTCCTATACGTTGTTCATAGCAGCACTCTCCACAATAGCTAAAACATGGAAAGAGCCTAAGTGTCCATCAACAGATGAATGGATCAAGAAGATGTGGTTTCTCTATACCATGGAATACTACATGGCAATGAGTAATCCCAGTCTTTAAGAGGTAAAAATAACTTATCAAACTCATATGTATATCTGATAAATTAGGGAACCAATATTAAAATACAGATGCTTGTACTCACTGAACTACACAGTACTGCTTCAGACATTTCTGTGAAATAAATTCAGGACCAGCTTCATAAACAAATGACAAGATCAGTCACAAAAAGCCACACACTCAGAAAGTCCACATGCTTGGGGTTTAATGGCCCATGGTCACTCTCTTGAAATTCTTAATACTTTTATCTTTGAATTTATGTTTTGTAAGTGATGCACAATGGGACAAGAGAGAATATGCTAGGGGCTTGAAGACTAGTTCTAGTGTGATCCATCCTTCTCACATTTACCTGCTTCCCTAAGAATATTTCCGTGCCTGAGGGACCATGACATTCTATAGCAAACTTAAAATGCCATGACAGGTTGAGAGAATGCAGAAGAAAACAAAAAAATATATATTTTAGAATCCTTCACAGCATTTCTCTCATACCTTTTGAGTAAGAGGCTCTGCATTTTCATTTTGCATTCCGCACTAAAAAGTATGTAGCCATCTTTGAACAGTTGTTAGGAATGTGGTCTATGGCAAAATATAGTTTTTGAGGTCCAAAGCTAATGTTCTAACAAAGGTAGAAACAGACTATCTCTATTCTACCCATCTCAGATTACAATCCAGGAAAAAATAAATTAATTCCATCAGATAGGATTAAAGCAGGAATATTTGTCCCCATATTCTAATTATGTAGAAACAGTAGAGTGATATTGAGTGCAGATTCTAGAACCAGTTATCTCAGTTCACATCCTATCCTTTCTTGATTTGTAACTTTGATCAAGTTAGTTAACATGATTGTGTTTTCACTTCCTTATCTGTGAGATGGATAGTGATTATAATTATACCTATTTATAGGAATATTACAAGGATGTAATAAGCTGATATATATATATATTTAAATGCATATAATATATGTAAAGTGTGCATTGAACATTGCTTGGCATTTAATAAATTCTCAGGAAATATTGTTATTTCGAATAGCTATGAACTCAACATATGAGGAAAATTTTATAGCATAATTAATGAATGTTATCACAGAGTTTGTGTCCAAAAAACATTACGGATCTCAACTTTGAACCTTAAATATCTCAAATCTACAAACTTATAACAGTGTTGGTTACCCAGCAAATGTTTCCAATGCTTACTAAGTCATGGAATGCACGGTTCAAAGTAACAAAATTTCATTCCATGAAGAAAATGTAATGAGGTCACTGTGGGGAGGGTGTTCAATTTTGAATTCATCTAGACTTCATAGTAAAATATTTTTCTTCCTCTTTTTGCTTCCTTCCCAATAATGTCATGATTTTTAAACAAGGCAAATATTTCATCATCCATGTCATTTTTCCTGTTAGTTTTATGTCTTTTTTTATTTTACAAATAGTTTATTGTCAAATTAGTTTCCACATAATACCCAGTGCTCATCCCTACAAGTGTCCCGATTCAAGCCCATCCCTCCTTCCCCCCACATGCATCAGTCCTCAATTTTTGTCAGCATTCAAGATTCTCTCATGGTTTGCCTCTCTCCCTTTCCCTCACCATTTCCCCCCTTCTTCTCCCCCTTGTTCCTCCGTCAAGTTCCTCCTAATCCTCTTATACGTGCAAACATATGATATTTGTCCTTCTCTGCCTGACTTATTTCGCTCAGCATAACACCCTCAAGGTCCATCCATGTGGCTACACATGGCCAGATTCATTGTTTCTCATTGCCATGTAGTATTCCATGGTATAGATAAACCACATCCTCTTGATCGATTCGTCCGTTGATGGACACTTAGGCTCTTTCCATGTTTTAGCTATTGTGGAGAGTGCTGCTATGAACATTGGGGTCCATGTGCTCCTATGCCTCAGCATTTCTGTATCCCTTGGGCCATACCACCCTGAACGCGCCCGATCTCGTCTGATCTCGGAAGCTAAGCAGGGTCGGGCCTGGTTAGTACTTGGATGGGAGACTGTAGTTCTCTTTTTTTTGCTGGATCTCTGTCTGGCTTGGGAATCAGAGTGATGCTGGCTTCATAAAATGAGTCCGGGAGTTTTCCTTCGATTTTTATTTTTTGGAATAGCTTGAGAAGAATTGGG
>NW_024082094.1:70773-76256 GCF_003009895.1 Hyaena hyaena | reverse complement strand
GGGCCCTTTTCTCCCTAGCTGCTTTCAAAATTTTCTCTTTGTCCTTGTATTTGGCCATTTTCACTATGATATGTCGTGCAGAAGATCGATTCAAGTTACGTCTGAGGGGAGTCCTCTGAGCCTCTTGTATTTCCACATTTACTTCCTTCTCCAGGTCGGGGAAGTTCTCTGCTATAATTTGTTCCAGGACTCCTTCAGCACCTTTCCCTCTCTCTTCCTCTTCTGGGATTCCTATGCTACGGATATTGTCGCGTTTGACCGTATCGCTGAGCTCTCGAATTCTTCTTTCCTGTTCCTGGATCAGTTTGTCTCTTTTTTTGTCAGCTTCTTTTTTTTCTATAATGGTGTCTTTTAGATCACTTATTCTCCTTTCTACCTCTTCAATCCATGCATTGGAGGCCTCTAATTTATTATGTATCTCATTTATCGCATTATTTAATTCTTCATGCCTATTTTTATTTTCCATTCTGTCTGTAGACAGTTTCTTTGATGTCCCCTATGTTTTTTTCAAGCCCAGCTATTAATTTTACCACTATTATTCTAAAATATTGTTCAGTTATGCTGCTGATATCTCTTTTGAGCAGTTCATTAGCTGTCATTTCTTCTTGGAGTTTCTTTGGAGGAGAGGTCTTTCGTTTCGTCATTTTAGTTAGCTTTCCGGCTCTTGGTGGTTTTAAAGACATGTTATGCTCTCTGTATCTATGAGCGCTGCTCTATCCAAGAAGACTCTTTGACTTTCCAGGGCATATCCTTTCAGAGAGTGTTTTTTGAATGGTATCTCTTGGTCTCTCTTGTTGGGACCTTGGTTATTTATTTTCCTATTCGTAGTGATATTTGGGACTCTCTATCTTGTGTACTCTGGCTTGTTTCTTGAGGTAGCCCTGGAAAAGAAAACAGACAGACAAACACACAGGGAGCAGGAGCACAGAAACACCCAGTCTAATTCAACTAACATGCAAAGCGAGAGGGAAAACGAAAATGTTAAGAGAAAAGACGGAGGAGGGAGGGCGAAAAATAGGGAGTATAAAATACATAAAAGGCTCAAAAAGGGGAAAAGAAAAGGAAAAAAAGAAGAAAACCGATGGACAAAGAACGGTTTAAAGCATATAACCGGATTTCCCAGCCTCAGTTAAATAGCCGTGTGTATGCAGTGCTGGTTGAAGAGCATAGAGAAAGAGACAGAAGACAGGGTGGGATGAGGCACAATTGGAAATAGAATGAACAGGCAGAAGGGATAAGAAGCTTTTTTCAAAGAGGTAAAGGGTAGAATATGGTTGGATAGGTGAGCGAAGGATGCTGGAATTATCCAGAGAAACTATTTAGTCTAATTACTCCTGAGAGAAAGTGATGAAAATATCGGTAGGTGTAGAATTTACTTTTCAGAATGGTCCCGTTGTGATTGTTTAAGCAAGCTGTCGACCAGAGTTAATTAGGTCAGTGTTCTGGGGAAAAAAGAGAAAAGAGAAAGAAGAAGAAAAAAACAAAAAAGGGGGAGGAGGGCAGCTCTCAAGCAGGGGTGGGCGTGGTGTGATCCAATGCCTCAGGTAGGAGTTCTGCCTTGGCGGTTGTGGGGAGGAGAGTGACGGTGCTCCAGTCCCTCCTTGATCCAAGCGCTGCACCTTGATTTTTTGGGTGTGTAAACTCCCCGTACCGGGGGCGCAGCCGAAGTTGGTTGCACTCTTCAACCCAGGCCAGTTGCAATCTCCAAATCCCAGTCCGTGCGCCCTGCTGAAATTGCCTTAGAAACAGCTTCCCAGGCAACCCCCTTGGGGCAATTCCAAGCCCCCTGCCGAGCTCTGGGGGTGGAGTCAGAATCGCTGCTTCCTTCTCTGGGCTGGCGAGCATGGGCGGGGGCTTGACTGCCGGGTGCGCCAAGCACGCTGGAGCCAGGAAAACCAGGTCCCTCTATGGCTCGTCACCCGAAACACAAACTCACAGGCAAATTTCCCAGTTTTTAGCTCTTTGCCTTCCTTCTCGAGTACCAGCCAGCCAGGAGCGTGGACGCCCGGTGCCTGCGCGCAGCTCTTTCAGGGGCCCCAGCCTCCCGGGAGGACAATGGCGACAGGCGCGCCACCACTCTGAAGTCGAGCCACCAGGAGCCAGCACAAAGGAGCAGTCTGTGCGCTCAGCCCCCCCGGGACCAGTTGGCGCAAGGGGACCTGGCGTGCACGTATTTGGCAAGTACGGTCTTTCTATGCACAGAGTGGAGGTTTTTTCCCCCTGAGCGGAGGTTTTTCTGTTTCGGAGTCTCTCTTTTTCCCCACTCCCCACAGAGGGGGATCGCCTCAGACCCTGGAGTCTCCGATCCCAGCCCGATTTTATCTTCCCCAGTTCGCACTCAGGCTAGAAGGCTTTCTCAGTGGATTCTGCGTCCTTTTTCTCCCAATCTCACAGGTTTTGTAAGGTTTCCAATGGCTTCAGATCTTTTCTGTGTGATGTATGGGCGCGAGTCCAAGTATGGAGCTCCTTACATCTCCGCCATTTTGCCCCCTCCCTATCCATAGTAAACTATTCTAAATAAGATTGGACTACAAGTTCAGCACGCAAGATTGTTTTTCAATTTTATGCATTAAATCTTACAGCCCAAAAGGCCACGAATGTTAATGCACAAAGAAGATATTATTGTTTAACTGAAACTACATATGTAAAGCATGTAGCATAGTTTGTGGCATAAAATAGATGCTCAATAACTAATAGCTATTACATTAATATTGAAATTTATTGAAACCTCTGTAACTAGGACGTAATTCAGTTCTCTGACCACTAGATCATCTCTTGGGTGTGACTGAAACCAAAGCTCTTTTAAAGGATTTCAGATCATCCATTATTATGAAACATTTTATGACTGAATTAATCCGTGGCTATTACCTTTTGAGGAACAAAGCGAAGAATAGATTGTTATAAGAAAAGTCATAGATGTGAATTTTATGGGCAGTTTTATGAGAGAGCCATTAGATGGCAATAGTAGTTCACAAAGTTGTTTTGCTATTTAGTACTTGTACCTACAAGTGCTGACTGAAAATGTAGAACTACAGAAATATATACTTCCAAAAATCCAAGAGCGTATGAAAGCATACAGCACGGGGTCAGCTACATAGGATGTATTCAGAGGCTAGCAGCCTTGCCCTCTTCCTTTGAGACTGTACAGTTCAAACATCCAGTTCTACAAATGAGGAAATGAGAGAGAATACGCAGCCAAGATTATACAGGTAATTTTTTGGTTAAATAGGAGCAAGAATGCTTATAAAATGTCTCAGAAGAATAGAGGTTATTCTTTATTTTTTTTAATTTTTGAAAGTTTTTATTTAAATTCAAGTTAGTAAACATACACTGTAATATTAGATTCAGATGTAAAATATGGTAATTAAACACCCAGTGCTCATCACAGCTACTGCCCTCCTAATCCTCATCACCTGTTTTACCTATATCTGCATTTACTTCCCCTCTGGTAACGATGATTTAGTTCCCCATAATTAAGAGTGCATTTCTTGGTTTACCTATCTCTCTTCTTCCCTCTTTGTTCCTTTGTTTTGGATCTTAAATTACACATAGTAGTGCAATTATATGGTATTTGTCTTTCTCTAACTGACTTCTTTTGCATGATACTCTCTAATTCCATCCATGTCGTTGCAAATGACAAGATTTTATTCTTCCTTGGTTGAGTAATATTCCATTATATATATTTGGCTATTATAGGTGATGTTGCTATAAACGTTAGGGTGCATGCATATTTTGACTTAGTATTTTTGCGTTCAATAGGTAAATACCTACTAGTGCAATTGCTGGGTTGTAGGGTAGTTCAATTTTTAACTTTTTGAGTACCTTCCATCCTTTTCTCCAGAGTGGGCGCATCAGTCTGCATTTCCACCAGCAGTATAAGACGGCTCCCCATGGTCCAAATCCTTGCCAACATCTTGTTTCTTAGTTTTTAATTTTAGCCACTGTGATTGGCATGTGGTTATATCTCTTTGTAGTTTTGATTTACATTTCCCTGATGGTGAGTGATGTTGAGCATCTTTTCATGCATCTGTTGGCCATCTGGATGTCTTCTTTGGAAAATGTCTATTCATGTCTTCTGTCCATTTTATAACTGGATTATTAATTTTGCTATGTTGAGTTGTATCAGTTCTTTAAATATTTTGGATACTAACCATTTATCAGGTATGCCATTTGTAAACAGCTTCTTCCATTCAATACATTGCTTTTAATATTTTTTTCATTTTTCCCTTTGCTTTGCAGGAGCGTTTTACTTTGATGAAGTCCCAATAGTTTATTTTTGCTTTTGTTTCCCTTGCCTCTGGAGACATATCTAAAAAGAACTTGCTATGGCCCATGTCAAAGAGGTTATTTACTGTACTCTCAGGATTGTTATTGCTTTAGGCCTCACATTTTGGTCTTTCTTCCATTCTGAATTGATTTTTGTGTGTGGTGTAAGAAAGTGGTCCAGTTTCATTATTTTACATGTGGCTTTCCAGTTTTCTCAATGTCATTTATTGAAGAGACTGTATTGTTTTTCAACTGGATTTTTTTTTCTGCTTGGTCAAAGATTAATTGACCATATAGTAGTGGGTTCATTTCTGTTTTCTATTCTGTTCCATTGATCAATGTGTCTATTTTTGTGCCAGGACCATACTGTTTTGATCACTAAATATTTGCAATATAACTTGAAGGCTGGAATTATGATGCCCCCAGCTTTATTTTTCTTTTTCAAGGTTGCTTTTGTCCATCCGGGTCTTTTGTGGTTCCATACAAATTTTAAAATTATGCCTTCTATCTCTGTGAAAAATACTGTTGGTATTTTGATAAGGATTGCATTTAACGTGTAAATTTCTTTGGCAAATATAAGCATTTCAACACTATTTGTTCTACCCATCCATAAGTATGGAATGTTTTCCCATTTTTGTTTCAACTTCAATTTCTTTCATCAGTGATCTATAGTTTTCAGATTACAGGTCTTTCACAACTTTGTTTAGGTATATTTCTAAGTATCTAACAGTTTTGGGGGCATTTGTAAACGGGACAGATTCGGTGATTTCTCTTTCTGCTGCTTCATTATTGGTCTATAGAAATGCAACAGATTTCAGTACACTGATTTTGTATTCTGTGTCTTTTCTGAACTCGTGTATCAGTTCTGGCATTTTCAGAGCGGAGTTTTTCAGGTTTTCTATACAGAGTTTCTTGTCATCTGCAAATAGTGAAAGTTTTATTTATTCCTTGTCAATTTAGATGCCTTTTATTCCTATTTGTTGTCTGATTTCTGTGGTTAGGACTTCCGGTATCATGTTGAAAATCAGTGGTTGGAGTGGACATCACTGTCTTCTTCCTGACCTTAGGGGGAAAGCTCTCGTTTGTTCCCCTTTGAGGATGATATTAATTGTGGGATTTCTTTTCTTTCTTTTTTTTTTTTTTTTTTTTTTACAAATAGTTTATTGTCAAGTTGGTTTCCATATAACACCCAGTGCCCAACCCCACAAGTGCCTTCC